>NC_052501.1:64700068-64839736 GCF_016617805.1 Bactrocera tryoni | reverse complement strand
TGCGTGAACTTCTACACATGACTCCATCCTCCTTTTACTGGTTTAATGTAGTTAAATACAAAAGGACAATGACCAAGACAGAGTGTTATATAAATTAAACCTCTTTATTATAAAAATATATAATTATCCTTCGGTATAAATATTCCAAATATTAAATATTTCAATACATTCTTTATACTTTAAATATTTCCCAAAGCCTTTACTCTACCTTCCACTTCTATGCTCTCATTTACTTACAGGCATTGTCATTACAAATCAACAAAATATCATCAAATCACAGAATTTCCACCTACAACATCAGCCGCACTACAGCGACGCGGGCGCACGCCGAGACGGTCAAACTGTCGCCGCGTCTGCGCCTGCGTCGGCAGCGGTGCCGTCTACAGGTCACAGCATATCAACAGCACATCGCGTGACAAGCAGCGAAAGCGTTGCGTGGAGGTCAGTAGCTGACAATAAGCTGCCAGTGTCGCAGCTGGCTGCCGACGAGCAGCAAAAACAACAAACACAACAAAAATGTGCCAAATTTAATTGTGTAGCCGTCGCAAAGACAAATGTGGGCGCACACCACTACGCCTCCACTCTTTCCTCTTCAAACGCTGCGCACTCTCTTGCGGGTGCAGCGCTCAGCAGTCAAGCAACAAAATCAAATTACTACAATTATAATAGCCAAAAACAAGACGAACATCTGCAGCAGCCATTCAAATTGGCCGGGCTGCGCACGCGTTTTGATGCAACAGGCGCGCCAGGTCTAGGGCGTAGCGAAAAGCTTTCGGCGCTTGAAACTCCGACCAACTTACAAGAACGCCATGAGGGCAGCAATAATAAGAAGACAGCAGCGCGTGCGCAATGGTCGCAGTTGCTGAAGTCACAGTCTAAAGAACACCAGCGAGTGCATGTGGCGCACAAAAGCCAACACAAGGAGGTGAAGCGGCACCGCGCGCTGGCGGCTGATGAATTTTGGAGAGCGCATGAGAGCGCGCAGAAACTGCGCTGGGCACATGAAACTAGCGCTGCTATTAAACGTCGCCTACGACGTTCCACCGATGCCATAATATTGTTGCCTGCGCTGAATTTGGACGCTGCTGAGCAAGTTGACAGTATGAGTGCAGAAATACTGAATGATGAGCGCGTGCACGTGGCGCGTCGCTCAATTAGTGACAGCAGCAGTGAGAGCGCCGGTGTAGCGACTGCAAGCGCCACAACACAAGTTGAAACGTCAGCGCAAGTCGCCACATCTTCGGCTTCCACTGATGTCGCTGTGTCTACGTCCGCTGCGGTGGTTTCTTCCTCCTCCTCGCTGTCTACATCCTCTCTCGAGGACTTTAGTTTCTCCTCTCCCGTTGTTGACACGCAACCTAGTGTCATCTATCGCAACTCAACAACGAATCAGCTTGTCGCTGATGACGCTAAACCCATTCAATATGTTGCGCTCAAGTCGAAGCGCGCACGCTCGGCTGTAAGCGTTAGTGTGCCCGCCGAGGTGCTTCGTAAGCCTAAGGAACCGATTATCATTATCGATGATGTGGAGGAATTCGATAGCGGTACAAATAGTGAGCACGACTTAACCGCTATGGCCACAGTTGATGATAAAAGCGAAGATTACTCACACGATGAGCCAATTGAGCCGCGCATGTTGCCGCTACGTCCAGTGCTGCCCAATCCGTATGAAGATGAGGAAATGTCAGTTGTTTATGCGGAGCAACATTCCGAGATACGGCTGATGTGCGAGGTCGACTTGGATATTGCGTCCAGCACGTGGTACAAAAATGGACAGGTGAGTTTTCAGTGTAATTTAGCAATTTTAGAAGAGGTTGTATATACATATGTATATATATAATATATTTATATATAATATCGAGTTTACAGAGAGGGAAATTAAACAGATTTGAATGGAAGTTAATTCTGTGAAAGTCAATTCATTACACCTACTAGTAGCATTTCTTTACCAAATGATTTGATTTGTGAAGCCATTGGAAAGAAGCAATCCTCTTTTCGAGCTTTTCAATTAGCAGAACACTTAGAAGCCAATACAAATTTGCACAGGCGTTTAATTTACATTCCCGCCAGTTCAATGGGATGTCTGAAGGTATGCGCTCCCAAGTGTTTAAGTATGAATCCCTCAACGCGGCACACTCAAGAATGAAATTTTGAGTTGTTTCCACCTAATTTTCTTCCATACACCTTATACAGATGGTGTCTGGTAAGATTCCCAACTTTACAGCATGGACGCCAGTATAATAGGGCAATGAGCTGTTAACCCCACAACTAGAGAAAGGCTAGCCTTACTGAGCGCAAGAGATCTCTTGCGATTGATCTTGGATCAAAATGCTTTTGCGACAGCTCATGTACCGGTGGTGGCCAAGCTTCTGCGAAGCCCAACTATCTAGTAGTAGAACACAAGAGGTTACGAGAACACCGATCCGCTTCCATTCTATAGCGATAGCGGTTTTAGGGTGCCTTTCCTTGTCAGGTCATTAGCTTTGCAATTTCCTCCGATTCTGCTGTGGCCTGGCACCCATACCAGTCTTAACACAAAGACACTCAATGCTATTGATAGTAAGGTTAGGCACTCCTCGACTTATCGTCTAGTATCGTCATAGCGTCATAGCATAGGATATCGGAGTATTCAGATAAGTGTTCCTTTAAGAACACAGATTCTTTGAATCTTATAGCAAATTTCGCAGCCATACTCCTTTAGACGATGTGTACGGGCACAATATGCAAGATGGTGTTAAGTGGACCTTAGTGCACCACACATGCAGATGGGCTCTCTCTCGAGTTTCTTTGCGGTTTTTTATATACCCCTCCACGTCATAAAGACTCCATAACTGCTACATCGTGTGCGTAGGCAAGTTATTTGATCAGGATCCATGTAAGAGGAGAGAGAACTTCACCTAGATAAATAGTACCTCGGAATTCGCTTCCTTATGTATCAGGCCATGAGTCTCTCCAGAGATTTTAGTAAGAAGGAGGAGAGGTTGATCGGTCTGCAATTATCGACTGTAAGAGCCCTTCCAGCTTTCGGGATGAAGGTAACTCTAACTCGTCTCTAGACCTTCGGGATGTAACCCAGGCTTATGTAGTTTGCATAGATAGGCGCTAAACAGCTGTTTGAAACCTTGACAGTCTGCTGCAGCTTCGCTCGTATCATGCCATCCCGTCCCGTGGACTTGAAAAGTTTGGTCAAATTGATCACCCTGGTCAAGTGCGAGCAATCCCGAAGGTCGACAAAGGCTGCGCCATCAGCATCTCTCCGAGAGATATCCGTCACATATTGCTTGGGAAAT
Source organism: Bactrocera tryoni (assembly GCF_016617805.1). NCBI lineage: Eukaryota > Metazoa > Arthropoda > Insecta > Diptera > Tephritidae > Bactrocera > Bactrocera tryoni. Next base: position 64,836,446 of record NC_052501.1, on the reverse strand, counting down.
GAGCATCCGAAGTGTATTTACACTGTTTAGGGCTCACTTATCATTGACTAAACGTCTGCAAACTCCTTCTCTGCAGCCTGGTAGGTTTATAGCAATTCAAGAGCCGCTGTTGGAGTTGTTCTTAAAGCTCCAGTTATGCACAGTAGAAAATAAAGGAATAAATGCGCCAAAGCAATTTTATTTCACAGGCAGGGTGGTAGAGAAGGGCATTTTAGCTGCACGTATTAAACTGGACAATGAGCGTGGCACCGCTCTTCTCTAGGAAAAATTCTATTTTTTGGGAGCCACTCGACCAATTTCAACTCTATTTGGTGTGTAGTAATCCAGGCATTTCCATCAGACGATGTGAGTGTAGTCTACTTTCCGTATAACAAACCATTAAATTTCAGCTGAGTCTTTCTATTTAGATCAAGCATCAATTAAGTTATCAGTATAAAACTTTGCACAAATAAATTTCTCAAGGTATTTATTTTTTGCCGAAAATTACCGAAATCGGGCTGTAACTTTACAAGCAGCCAGACGCCAAATATGTTAACACTCTTGTTTACGGCGGATCTTTTACCGAACATATCTGTCAACCTGTGTTCCATAATGAAATTCATGGAGAATATTTCTGGAATAGTAACATTTATTTGTGTCTTCCTTACCCCCCATTTAACTAATATATATAAATATCCTCAAATTTAGGGTTGACTTCAATTCGTCAATATGTACGAAATCTTAATGAAATTATGAAAAAATCTCTTTCTAATAACAGCGCCCCTTCTTGCTTGTGATATTAATTAATAATTTCAATGTTTCCCCCTTTTAATTATCTTATTCTTATATTATAAATCACTTTAAACGAGAGCATAAAATGTTCGAAATCTCTGGAGCTTAGACCTTCCTTACTGGTTCTAATTATTTTGTGATTCAGTTTTTCAACATTTTCGAGCTTATTTTTTTTAGCAAAATTTCAAAAAAATTGTATTCCCAATTAAAAGGTTCAAAAATAATATATTTTATTTCGTTGCATACTCAACGGCGTTTATGCGTTGAACATAGCAAAATAACCACAGAAACCAGCGTTAACAAGCAACAACTACAAAAATAATAATCATTATTGAGACTGAATGGCACAATAAAAACAAAAGTACACCATAAAACCGACAAAATTACTGACAAATAAATTTGCAGTTAGTTTTTCAACAACTCAACAAAAATTGTGAACAAGTTGTAATTGTTACAACCAGCGGGGAACTACCATAAACACTGAAAAGCATAAATGAATGGAATGTAGAAACAACAAAAATAATAATAAATCATAACAAATATTAGCAACAAAACGAGCATATTGCATACTTTCCGGCGCGGCAGCGAGGCGTAAATGTAATTACAGTTATATTACAGTGTGGTAACTGCGTTGAATGCATCGAACGAGTGCAATAAATGAAAAATATATATATAAAACTGTGCGCTCGTATAATTTTCATTGTGCTGCTGTTAGTTCGTGAAAAGTTTATTGTGTGCAACAAAGCGACAACAACAATAATGCAAGGGTTAAAAACGAAAATTTGGCAGAAAAAGTTGGCGGCATTCAACGAATTGGCAGCTCATGGCAAATTGTCGGAATATGAATGAATTCGCTGTAATAATGGCTCAGGTGGGCGTTGCGCACCCGCACATGCTTTACCGTTATTCACCTTTGCGTATTTTTGCCAATCGGTCAGTTGGCACCATAGAGCTTTTGTGCTTTTTTTTGGCTGAATTTTGTTTGTAACGTTTTTGTTTTTGGCACATTCTGATGTGGCAATGACTTCATACTGCACGAACCGCCAACTGCTGCAGGTAAAATATATGTAGCGGACAGTGGCTGCAAAAAATACGCCGTCGACGTAACGTTTGTGGTATAATTGGCGATAGTTTAACTGCTTTCAGTTAGTTTCCGTTGCTTTTATGAGAATTTGCTGGTGTGCTTATTGTAACTTTTTCAACAGATCATTTTTGTGGCACAATTCAAATATTTTTCGCTACTATTGACGCATATTTGCAGCGAGCAATTTTGTAGGGTATTTGTACAAATGGATGGAAGTTGAATGAAGTTAAACCTTCTCGTGGCGAAAAAAATTAAATAAGTATAAAGCGAATAACAATTAAAATAAGGGAAGGCGGAATTCAGCAGAAAAAGAGCTAAATTGTCTGTCATGCGTAAATTAAATTCGCGAAAAAACGATTGGAAGTGTCAATAAATGAAATGTAAAAGATTGAGGAAAAATAAGTGATATTATATATTGACAATAGTAAACAAAATTGTATAATATTCTCATATAAAAAATTAAAATTAATTCCTTTTTCTACTCGTGGCGATATGCTACCGTTTTCATTTGTGATCGTGACCTATCTTTGTGGTTATGTGAAGACTGTTTATAAGAATAATAGTTTGTGAGCTGACAAATAGCTAATAATATATAAATATTGAAAAAACGAAAAAATCCTTCAATATGGCATAGAGTATACAACTATTATTTTTTAAAGTTAAATATGCAATTCAGCGCGCTTAAGATAAATTCAGCGCAACTTTATTGAAACATATGGTATCTCTATTATAAAATATAAATTTTTTGATTAAATTTTCAACAATTTAGCGCATCATCTAACCGCATTTTTTAACCGAAAGTATTATTATTGCAGTTTCTTTGTAATTTTGTTGTTCAGCGCTCTCAACTAACGCTCAAAAAAGTTATGTGAGCAGTTAGTACTCTTAAGGTAAATTCAGCGCAACTTTATTTAAAAATTTTGTATTTCTATTAAAAATAATACGTTATTTTCATAATTCAGCGCATAATTTGCATTAATTTTAAAACTTAAAATAAGTCAATACAACACTGGTCAGAGTTCTTTAATAATTTTGTTATTTAGCAAACACTAAAAAAGTTATGTGAGTAATTTAATACTCTTAAGATGAATTCAGCGCAACATTGCAAGTTTAATTTAAAATAATATGTTTTTGTTGATGTTTTTACAATTCAGCACAACACCTGGCCTCGCTTAAACAGTAGAGGTAACTCAATACAACATATATCGAACTTTTATTTTGCTCAACGCTTTCAACTAGCACTAAGCATAGTAAAATGAACAATTCAGCGCTCATAAGATAAATTCAGCGCATCATCTCTGTTCCTTTTTGAACTAAACTTAAAGTATAGTTAATGACAGTTTCCTTTAAAGTCTTTTATTCAGCGCTTTCAGCTAACGCTAAATATCAAATAAGTTTGCATATATGAAGTTCCATTTTCCACTTGACACATATATATGTACACCATTCTCCACAGAATTGTGAATCGTTTCCTCAAATGTATTGCCTCAATATTAGTGCTAAAAATATTTTTAATAGTACAAGCACAATCCAGCGCTATCAAACTGATTTCAGCGCCGCGGTTTCGGCTGTATAAGGATTTTATCTGCAATTTCAAATATATATTTAACATTCTGTTGAAATTAGCATAAATACCTTGCGGTTTTGAACTGTTTCTAATTAATAATGATCTCATCATATTTACTTTTTTAATAATAAATTCAGCGCACATAAACAAAGTTTTTTTTATAACAACGTTGGATTTGTCTTGTCTTACTTATTTTATCCCTTAAAATATTTAATATCTTACAATACAGCTTAAGCACTTTCCAATATTATTAATAATTTATCTGTGCTGCATTACATTTTTTATATTCAGCGTGTCTTTAAGTGCTGTTAAGCAATTTCGATAAGACTTTTCTATCTAATTTGGCTCAATCTACTGCTTTTAACTATTATTTTATGAATTCAGCACAAAAGAGAAATTTGTTTTTTAAAGAAACGACCACTGTATACTAGTATTACCAACTAACTATGAGTTATTTTTAAGCAGAAAAAGGTTTTCTTAAATTTTAAAGCGCTGAAGTCTTTAACGCCAAGTCTAGCTTTGAGCAATTCAGCGCTATTTAGTAAAAATCGAACATTACTTTAAGCAATTCAGCGCCATTTTCGCTTGCGTATTAAAATGTTGTAGACAAAACATCGGCAATATTTTTACTTCATATTAATTCAGCCAGAATTAAGTTAATTCAGCGCATACATTTCATTCGCTATGTAATATATATAAGGTATCTTTATTTCCCTCAAGCGGCGCACAGACCAATTTTCTAGAACTACAAAACTCGTTGCGACGCTCTACCTTATTGGTATGCCACCATTAGTAGCGACTTCAGCAGCTTTTTTCAACTTCTCTGATCTTCTCCTCGTTTTCGCTATCTAATGCCAATAGTTTTCGCCTCATCAATTCCTTAGCGATTGCAGCAAGCAACAAAACTGCCAACAAATAAAATCAAGCCCATACTCACATATATCTATCTATGTGCATCCTTGGCAACATGCGCTTGCAACACTTGCCACAATATTTTGTATGCGCTAGCAGATAACAAGCAGTCAGCTTGAAAAGCATAATAACCAAGGAAAAACGAAAAATTTCGGAAAACAACAACAAACTGCAAAACAATGCACAGCAATCAAGCGTTTGAGGATAGGAAAGAAGAAGCAGCACAACTGGAGGGGAAGAAGCAGAATTTGAGCTTGCAGCAGCAGCTTCTGCAGGCGTATACACCGAACTGCAGCGCAAAAACTTACGCTCAACTTAAGCGGAATGCATGCGTGAATTTTCCTTCGTTGTGCACAACAACAGTTGTTGTAGTTATTTTAATGTTTTCTTTTTCTTCATTTTTCTTTTCACTCGATTTCCTCGCCTCGGCTTTTGTCTTATGGCACGGTTCGAGCGCTGCCAATCGCACAGTTTGCTTCATATGCCACAACACATTGCAATGAGCGGCACGTAGATTGGGTTGGTTTTTTTCTGACCTTTTTACTTAACTTGTTACTTGCCACATGCCACATTGCGCTGAACGGCAAATGTGAAATTGAGCAAAACTTCTAAATTTCATGTTTTGGGTGGTGAAATTTGATCTGCTGCCAGCGATGCATGCAGCCATAGTTGAAGGAACTTGTGTAAGAAATTGACTTCTTGCAACAGATAAGGGAGCGCTGAAAAAAGTACGATTTCAATGGATGAGGCAAGTGAGAATAGCATGTAATTGAAAGTATTACGGTACCTAGAGTATGTAGAAAGAAATTAAAATGGTTTTCGCAAAATATTGTTGTTATAAGTTCGGTTGATGGCAACTAACTTTAATTAATTTTCAACATTTTGTAAACGCAAATAATTTATATTGCGCTGAATGCTATTTGAAAACTGTTTTTTAAAAAACTGAATGATGAAGGTGATTCCCCTACTCGTTATCATAACATTATGCGAATGAAAACGCTAGCTGAATATATTAATAATGCGCTGAATAACAGAATTTTGTATGCTGCGCAATAGTTTAACTGTAAATAGATTAAAAAACATTTATACTTCTCTGATTACTATAATTACTCAAAGGTTGCTTAAGATATTAAAAGTCAAACAGAAATATTTGAGAATTTGAGTCACATAATAAAGTATTTTTGGTGATCGATATTACGCGGCCAAAAATCTGCTTTCTTGTATACGTGTGGAGATAATATAGCATACCACACATTGTTATTATATTTTCATAAAAAATGAAACGAAACGAGTTAATGTAGGACTGGTGATATTTTGTCAACACTACTTGCCGCACAACTGTCAGATGATTCTATTGGATTTGCTTCGAGTTGCATGCTCCAATGTTACTATAACTCAACTTTCTTCCTTCTTTTTACTATATTTTACTCTTTTTTTGTAAATAAATGTGCGCTGAATTTATGAAAAATGCGCTGAATAACGATTAAATTAGTTAGTGTAAATAGGGCGATATTTCGTCAACACTGTGAGATGATTCTAATGGATTTTCGCCGAGTTGCATGTCCCAATGTTATTAAGACTCTGCTTTCTTTCCAACTGTTTACTATATTATTACTTTTTTGTAAAAAAATGTGTGCTGAATTTACTAAAAATGTTATTTTATATTTTTTCTTTACCATATGCCCCATAATTATGAGCTGAATCTAACAATATTGCGCTGAATTGCATTTCTAGTTTCAGCAGCAAATTTCTATATTTCATATATTTTAGCAAATAACTACAGTAATTGGTTTTAAAGTTATTTAGCCGACATAACGTGCAGCACACATATCAGCGTTAATATAAACGTTCGCACTAATACTCTTGCAAATCTACAGCCATCTCATTATGCTGATGAGCTTATTATTAAGTAAGCTTCGTTGGAGTTAGACCGATTACGCAAGCGCCATGAATTCGATTGGTATTTCGTTAATACAATTTTTTTATATTATTATTTTCGCAAAATATCCACTGAAAAACGCAAAACCGCACCCACATCCAATATGCGCACTGCCAATATGCCACAAGCCCGAAGTGCCACCACCAATAGCCTAGTAAACAGCGGCGCTGTCACCAAGTGAAACGCAATCAATCTGCCGCAACATTATTGCACACGTCACTGCACATAAAAGTGTGGCATGAACTGCCATTGGGCACATACACGCAACATGGCTGCACTAACTAACGGTTGTTTGTTGTTTTTGTAAGTAGCGATTTACTACGCTCATTTAACGCTTTAACCATGTGGCAGGTAGATTTTGCAGCGCTGCCAGTTGACAGCAGCTGGCTAGCGGCCAATAAATTGGCGTGCAACACACAGCAGCAATTCATACAATTACTTATGCATGTGCGGCATATCGAGCAAAGCTGACGTCTAACCATTTGAGCTCCACACTTGCAACGTTGCACCCCTTCGAACGGCCGCAACACCTTAGGCATTGAACTCTTTTCGCTTTGCTGCCACATTTCACTCTGTTGCATCAACAAGCAGGCGAAACGCGAAATGTCAACAAATTTAATAACACATAAATCTAGGCAGTGGACTCGACGCAACATCACGTATTGCACGAACAGAGTATTTGTTGGTATTGTTTTAGCTGTAAGCGCTGGACCAACACATAGCCATGCTTTGCCTGCCTAAAAGTATGCAACATGAATTCCGCTGTGGTAGAAATCCAAACGCGCAATACTTGCTTGCTAGCTGTACTATAAACGTGTTGCACCCCATGTTGCAAGTTATTTGCACTTGTGGCAAATGTGATATGCTGTATGCTGTGTGCGTCGCTGCTGGTTCAATAGTGTCAGCGCCGCTGCAGCCTCTGTTGCCGCCACATTTAGTGCTCATAAATTTCCAGTTGAACGCATTGATGGGCATTTTGCATTAATGAGTGGTGTGGCAGCTACGAGTGCCATATGCCGCCACCACCAGGGTGTGTGGTGAGCACAGACATGCTTACTAGCGAATATTTGCGCTGTCCTATCAATATCGCAGGACATATCGGACTGTATCTGCTTTTCGGAGGACATTACTTTGGGTTTGTGGCCATTTTGTTTAGCAGCCAACAATTTCAGAATGGCTAGCAACAACAAATATATGGATGCCACAGAGAAAGCTCTGTAAACCTTTCTAATATGAAAATAAATTATATAAAAATGTTATAAGAAGTGGCGCTAAATAGTGCTGAATAGAACTGCATATCGCTGAATTTGCTTTTATAATAAGGCTAAGTAGCTAAATTACATATTCTTTATAGCTGAATAGCGCTGAATTTATATTAACTACTAAATTGTGCAGAGAAACGCGCAAAATGTGATTGAATTAAAATAAATTAAAGATTTGGTTTGATTTCTGAAACTTATAATTTCAAAAAAATATGTAACCTTTAAAAAAGAAGCTAAATAAGTAGTCTCATTTTGAAGGGTTTTACACCTTTTAATGTGTTCGAAGAATTTAGTAAATATTTCAGATAAGCCTACTTGTTTTACAGCGCTGAATATAAAATGTTATATTTGTATGCACAAATTCAAATGAAGAATTCAGCTAACATGGTAATCAAAACTGCTGAATCAACTTTTAATTGTCAGCACGTGTTATTATTTTCTGTCTGGATTAAACTGCATAAAAAAACTGACCACAGAAGAAGTTAGAACAGAGTTGAATAGCTTCGTTGAAATAAAATTGTGATATTGTTCGGTAAATGTGGTTCTTAGATGACATTTGAGTAGAACTATGGGCTGATGGTTAACATACATACATGCTTATTCAATTCAATTCAGCGCACTATAGAATCAAATTAATAAACTATTAAACATTACAGAAACCTTTATTGAAATTTTTTATGTAAACCAAATTTTAATTGAGCGCGCTAGCGCTGAATAACTTCAGATTGGTGATATATTATGAACCTTTGGCTTTATAAATAATATTTTCTTATAAGAACTGCTGCTGACATCAGCTACAGGCACTCGAAGTGTAACCAATTAAAAAAGCCATAAAATCGGTTTGAAAAATTATTTTTATTTATTTTAAAGTATAAAATGTGAGAAAAATTCAGGACCAATTCACTTTTGCTCGATATGGCCACCTTATGCTTCAACTATGGCGTTGAGACGGTCAAAAAGCGAATCGCTAGCAGCCCCAATGTGACTTGCCGGTATTTTGGCCCACTCACGGACAATGGCTTTCTTCAGCATCTCGAGACTGGTGTATTTTTTACTTCGAACTTTGGTATCCAAAATGGCTCAGAGAAAATAATCCATTGGATTTCCATCTGAAGAATTCGAGAGCCATTGTGTGGCCGTAATGAAGTTTGGAACGTTGCTTTTCAGCCATTCTTGGTTCACTCGCGCTTAGTGAGTCGGTGCTGAGTCTTGTTGAAATGTCCATAGTTTGCGACCGAAATGGTTGTTTGCCCACGGCTTCAAAGCAGCCTCCAGAACACTTTCCCGGTAGTATGTCGCATTTTCTTTGACGCTAGGCTCGATGAAAACAATTGGAGAGCGCCCATCTGCGGTGACAGCGGCCCAAACCATTATTTGTGGCGGGTGCTGCCTCCTGGTGGCCAACCGATGATTTAGATTCTCGTATGAACGGTCGGTCATGTAAACCCTAGCGGTTTGAGAGTTTACGAACTACTTAATTGAAAAAAATTTTTCGTCACAAAACACAATGTTCGGAATTTGACCGCTTTCGACCAAGCTTCTTACTTTTTGCTGCTTCGGTGTGAGATCATGGGCCTTTTGGAACTTGTAAGGCTTGACCTTGAGCTCATTTTTCAATATGCGTCGGATGCTGAGGTCGGATATTTTCAGTTCTTTAGCCATTTGATGGGCACTTCGTCGTGGATTTCGCTCAAGTCGCTTCTTCACTTTCCGAAACATCTCACGTGACGTTGCAATCTTTTGATGGCCACCTCCATGGCGTTTTGCGTGCTACCAATATCATTGTAACGAGTGATGGTGCGATAAACCAAAACTTTATTCACATTGAGGTGTGTGAGCTCACGAACAACTGCTGGCTGTAATTTTCCAGCTAAATATAAAGCAATCACACTATTACGTTTGAATTCCATCGCTGATTACTTTTTTTTGCGTTCACTTTTGGCAAAACGCTTTTGTACACTTGTGAACAATACTCCGAACTGTCATTCAACTAATTTATAAACAGCTTATTCCAGTGCGACAGCTACGCGAACTATCTGAAGTTGATTACACTTCCAGTGCTGGACCCTGTAAAATTATTAAAAATGGCGAAAATGATTTAAGTTTGGATTCAGAAATTACGTATTTTATCATATTGTAATTAAGAGTTAGCAGAATTACTCTTTTCTTAATATCGATCAATGTTAATAAAATTTAAAAAATGTTCGTTACTCAAATAAATGTTCAAAATATATATTTTAATGACAAAACTCGCAACGAAACAAAACTTACCATTTATTTTAAGGTTTTTTAATGAAAATATCAGCGCTGAATTCATTTTAGATGCGCTGAATAACGTGAAAATGTGGGTTCTAACGTTTTTGAAGTACAATTCAACTTCTCTGACCAAGTTTTAAATTAAAGCCATGCGTTTGATATGTAGACCTGATCTCTTTCTAGTAAATACTATGTAACTGGCATTCGCTTTGTATATGTAAATTCATTAATTTGCCCCCAGCAAATTTAATGTTTTATGAAATCACAAAGAGAAAAATCTACAACAAATTTTGATTTGGTGGGCCAAAGGGAAAATAGACGTTTCTGATTTTATATGTAGTTGTATGTATGTGTATTGTATATTACACATACGAGAGATTTTTATACGTTTTCCTATCGATTTTTCTGGAACAGCTATATTTGTAATATCATTCAAATATAGTTATATATTGTGTTTAAATATGGTCGCACAACTGTACAGAAATTCCGAAACTTACTGTCTAATTAAGTTATTTAATTTCAATTTAAAAATAAATAGAATTTAATTTACTTTTTTAATTCGATTTGCGCTAATGCGGCTTATCAAAATTCACCGCCAAAGGCTAATGCACATAAGTATATGCAGATTACATGGGCGCTCACAACTGTAAAAGGCGCGGGGATTTCACGCTTGGGGCAAATGCAAATTCCATTTATATTTCTGGTTAAAATGCTAATGCGAAAAGTGGCAGCTGAAATTCGAAAAAATTTGAACAATTTTTAAAAATATAGAAGGTAAATCTCGAGCTTTAATGCAAATGTTAAATTTGGGAAAATTTCAGTGAACTGCGGTATGAAAACATGCAGTTTATGGCGTTGGATAGTGCTGAATTCGCGAAATATTATTTAGGAAGTCGGAAAAGCTTGAAAAGTATCATGTGAGAATAAATTTTTGCATGACAACCAAATAAACTAGAGGTGCTGAATTGTGCTGAATATATAAGTAGTTCTTCTAAAATATTGTAGAGCTGATTTATTTGTAACCTAAAGATTTAAAAACTGTGAACTTGTTAAACGGCTTAATTTCAAAATTTTCCAGCCTTCGATAAAACTTCCTATCAAACTCTAATACGGCATAATTTTAATAAAATGAAAGAGTTACTAGCTGAATTTATTAAAATTCGTCAAATGTTGGCATGTTGAACACCGCTGAATAGCACAGTCGTAAATTGAATGTTTTTATGCTCTCGCAACATGTTGCTGTACCTAAAACTAATCGAAATAGAAATATATAACTCTATAATATCTAAAATTGATGAAATTTGGTCAGTACTTCTCCTAGCACCATACTTGTATATATAGGTTACCTCAAATAAAAGCTTTTAAGCGTACGCCTTGCGTATATAAGATATCTTGGCATAGTGGAGGGGACGTACCCTCTTGTATATATTTACCTTAGTCTGCTGCGGTGAAGAAATAAAAGCGGTTATGGTTGTCTTGCTGTTTTTAAAGCTTATTGAAAACTTTTCTATGAAATATGCGTACATTTCGTACAACATAAAGTACGCTGAATTATATTTAAAGCAGCTGAATTGCTTAAAAATTTAATGGAATACATATTTGCAGCTCAAATAACGCTCATATGTTGGGATAAGAAGCGCTGAATACCATTAAAAAGTTTTAGGTTTCAATTATTGACTTTCGTGTACGACGTCCGTGTACGGAACGTTACAAAATTCACAACCAACTTTTTTTCTGCGTTGAATTATACATATATATAGCAGCCAAATAGCTTTGTAAATTGAATAGGGTGCATTCTTGCACTTTAATTAACACTTTCATGTTGTGATAAGAAGCGCTGAATACCATTTTAAAGTTATTTTCTTTTAATAATCGCAAGTTATTACAAAGCTATTTGATCCTGTGAAATATTACTTTATACTTGTCATTATCATTTTGATTCATATTAAGTTCCAATTATTGACTTTCGTGTCCGATTTACTTATACAGAACGTCACAACATCCACATCTAACTTTTTTGCTGTGCTGAATTAAATAGCACAGTTTCCTTGGCTGGCTTACTGTTAAGAAAGCTTATCGAAAACATTTAAATGAAATATACATAAATTTTGTAAAACATCAAGTGCGCTGAGTTACATTTATAGCAGCTGAATTACATAAAAATTGAATGGTGTACATCCTGGCAGCTTAAATACCACTCCTATATTGAAATAAGAAGCGCTGACTACTATTGCTAAGCTTTTTTTTAATAATCTCAAGTTGTTAAAAAGCGGTTTGTTATTATTAAATACGCATAAATTTCGTCAAACATAAAGTGCGCTGAATTATATTTATAGCAGCTGAATTGCTTAAAAATTTATTAAGGTACATTCTTGCACCTTCAATTTCACTCCTATATTCATATAAGAAGCGCTGAATAACATTTTAAAGTTATTTTTTTTAATAATATCAAGTTGTTAAAAAGCTATTTTTTATTATTAAATATGCACAAATTTCGTCAAACATAAAGTGCGCTGAATTATATTTATAGCAGCTGAATTGCTTAAAAATTTATTAGGGTACATTCTTGTACCTTCAATAAAGTTATTTTTTTTTTAATAACATCAAGTTGTTAAAAAGCTATTTTGCTCTGTCATCGTATATTGTCAGTTAGTTTTAGTTTCAAGTGAAAATTTTATCCTAATGCACTGGCATTAATTTTCAAATACAGCTATTCAGCTCACTAAGTTGCTGAAAAATATGCAAGCGTGTACAAAAACTTATAAAATTTAACAAGAATACACTAAACGACACTAAGTCTAACACTAGCTTATTCACCGCTTGGCTGTTTCAAAAGGCTTAAAAGCGCTCAATGAGCTGCAAAATACTAGACTAAATTAAGCCAAAAAGTTCGAGAGAATATTACGCAATGCATAATTTTCGGCGCTTGCGAGCAGAATACTAATGCCAGCGTCAGTAATTACTATTTAGTTATGCAAAGTGCGCAATTGCACACAATAAACTAGAGACTTTCCCAAAACAAGCGCCACCAACTGCAGTTACACAGATAACAATGGACGAAAATGAGCAAAACTAAAGCAACAAATAAACAGTGACAGGACTAAGTCGCGCTACAAAAACACAAACAAATGCAATATTCTGTGCGCATCGGTATTAACGCAGCTCATAAACGACTTAAAGTTTACGGCCTTAAATGCTTCCCACGTACCTAGGCATGCACGCACACACACACGTATACAAGAGCTCGGAGCGGCAGCGAGATAGTGAGTCTCCTCGAATTTTCACGCACTTACTAATTCCGGCGCTTATAACGGCTATACTGTTTGTTTTATGCAATTTTATATGCCTCTTCTTTTACTCAGAACTTTTTCGCTTTTCTTTAATCCGCAGGTGGTACATGCCATGGATCGCACTTCACGCGCCACCGATTATCGTTTCATTAAGGAGCCAAATGGTGCTCTCACCATCACAAATGTCATGCTCGAGGACGATGGCAAGTGGCAATGCGAGGCGGAGAATTCGCGCAGATACACGGAGAATGCGAGACCCGTCAAATTGGTAGTATTAGGTGAGTATCAAAGTGAATTATGCTTCGTTATGTGAGAGAGAGTGGGAAAGAGTGTGGCGCTGAGTATGCTAAAGAGGCAGAGATTCAAGTTGAGTAATGGCTGTGGCGCGTAAGTGCTATACGAGAGGAGATTGTCGCAAGAGGTGCAAGTTTTTGCTAATACCAGCATAACAGCCGCTAAGTAGTCATCTGCGTGGATTTTACTACGCCATTTTAAGGCCAGCCTAAATTACTGAACTTTGGGCGAATGTTCGTTTGTCGACTGCACTGACAGAAATGTTATGAATTTGTTGTTAGCGATGAACTGATTGTACTTTTCCCAGCGATATTTTCGCGAATTCAGCTTATGGTATGTACAAATCATGCGCTGAATTGCGCTGAATACAAGAATATAGTATTTTCAAAATAAAACGTCGTCGAATGTAGCCAAAGCTTATTTCCAGCATCTCATTGCATGGCCGCTCAATTGCTATTACTACTTAATATACCTAATTGTAGTTATTTATACAGTGCGACTAAATTTATGGCCTTATAGAACCCTCTACACGTTAGAAATTTTATGAGACTGAACATTAAATTACTAAACTGTTTTTGAAACCATGTTTTTTGGATGTGCTGAATAGCTGAATTCACTGCGAATAAGTCAAAGTCGCTTAATGTATCATTTGTGAGCAACATAGTAAGGAGATTTTCAGATTTTTTCGGCGAATCATATAATTATAAACATATAGTATTCTAAACTTCGCTGAATGGCCTTTATTTGTATTCAGCAATAAATTTGACTGATAGAATTCTTTTGTCGATTTTCACTAATGTTGCACAAAATCTCTCTCGCAATGTATTCAAAGACACCGTATTTCTAGCCCAGCTTCGAAACAGTCCCTTCATCCGACCTCAATCTCTCATGCTCAGTGTTGTAGCTGAATGAAATGACCTGAAATTAAAAGTTGGCTACAGCGTGCACTTTGGCGCCACTTGGTGCTGACTTCTGTCCGGTCAACGCTTGTGCTACCGCGTAGAGCTGACGAGCATTTCTGTTGTTGTTAATGACACAAATAGCGCGGCAAAGGACATGGCAGCGCCAACAAGCGCACCCATACACATTTTGTTGCGAATACAATCGCGCAGTGCCGGCATGTTGCGAAAACTTTTCTTGTTCAAGTACAAGTTGCAAAATGAGGCTGACAAAAATAGAAAAAAAAACATGAAAAGTTTTTCCAGTTTGTATGCCGAGCAGTCATTCAGCAGAGTTAGTAAAAATCAGGGGTGTCTCCGTGAATGGCTGGTTGGATTTAGTAGCCGCATTAAGCGTCTGCTTGTTCCCTCTCTTTAACACGCTTCCCAGAACTTGAAAACAAATAAACAACCGCAGCAAAAACGGCATCACCAAAACCCTGAAAGTTTGAAAACTTGTGGATTGCAAACCAAAAAAAAAACATTAAATTAAAAGTGAGCCATAAAAACTTTCCAAATGACCAAAAATTATACCCAAAGCTTTGCTATAGCTAACTCAGCAAGATTTATGGTTGACATACTTTTGGACGCCTGTCAATATGGCACAACCACTGCCACAGGCTTTCCTCCATGTAACTTATGAGTGTCTTCTTTTCTAGCCTCATCAAGCAAAGCCAAAACGATACTCTTACAAAACTTTTCTTTAACTGATTTTACATTCCGAATTTCCTTCTATTAATTTTTAGACAACCCTTTGCTGTTATTGTAGCAATTAAGCAGCGTTCAAACCTAAATTTCAACTCCAATCAATTTTGTGTAATTTTAATTGCTTGTAGATCGCCCGAAGCCACCGTATTTGTTGATCGATTCACGGCGCCTAGATGCAGGCAATATTTTTGTACCGGTCAAAGAGAATTCCGAATTGAATTTGGCTTGCGTGAGTGAAGGTGGCAATCCCAAACCGACACTCACATGGGAGGTGTTACTCAGTCCCGGCGTGGACCGACATGCGCAGAAGGTGTCCGCTGAAGTATTGGAACTGGAAGAAGTAAAGAATGACAAGGTAAGTAGGGGAATACCATGAATTAGTTAATGATACATATATGTTGCCAGAGTTATGAGGTATAGAAGGAAGTTGATAAGTATTAAGATTGTGCTGAATTGAAGTGTTGGCCGCTGAAAAGTTGGATAAATCGAAAGTAAAGATGATGCTCATTAAAATAAAACTGTGCTGAATTGAAGTGTGAGCCGCTGAAAAGCTCATTTGATATATGTAAGATGTTCTAAAACCACCATTATAACACGTTATGTTGAAATGTATGTGCTGAATTGAAAAACCTTACAGTTAAATCGCCAGCAAAATCCCTGAATGTAAAGGGGTATAGCTATAATCTTCTAGTAAGTAATTTTATTTTTAGCCAGTCTGTTGGTATAGATATATTCAATAAGTTCAATAAGCAGATTTTGAATAGAATATTATAAGTTCTCTATTCAAAATTCTGTTTATTTTTGGTCGAATAAAGAGACATAATCGCTAAATAAGTTAACAGTTTACTCTACAGACAGCAAAATATGACTTTCTGAAGGTGTGTTAGAGTTTGTTAGAGTTTTACTTTTAAAAAGTATTTGCTGAATACATGTTTGAAAGCTCTGAATTCGTATAAAATTTTCATTAATCAATTAGTGTTGTGCTGAATTGAGTTTGTTTGCGCTGAATTGAATTTTTTTACTACAAACATTGCTTCTCCGTAGGACGCAGAACATGTGATTAGTGTCCGCTTAATTATCACTTATTTGCAATTATTTTCGCTCTATTGTGTTACTTAGCTTAGCGAATTAAATGAAAGATATTTGAAATGAGTTAGAAACTACAAAATTCCAAAAAGCTCTAAATATCTGTAAAATATATATTAATTAACTAAAGTTGTGCTGAATTGAATTTTCTTCAGCTGAATTGTACTTTTTTACTCTTAAAAGTTGTTTTGACAAATAATGCAAAATCTCTGTTTACTAAAAGTTGAATTATTACTTATTTGCAAATTGTTTTGTCTTCATTTTAATACTTAACGATTAAATTTAAAATATTTGAAATATATTAAAAGCTGCAAAAATTCATAAGTTGCTGAATTCATATTCAAAGCAATGAATTTGCATAAATATATTTTTACCAATTTTAGTTTTGCTGATTTGAATTTTCTGGTGCTGAATTGTACATCTTTCACTACTAAAAATTGTTTTGATGAAAAATACAGAATCCGTATTTTTTAAGCGCTGAATTATTACTTATTTCCAATTTTTTCTCTCAATTTTAATACTTAACGAACCAAACTTAAAATATTAGAAATGAACTATAAGCTCCAAAAATTAACAAGAGAAATAATTGCTGATATTCATATTCAAAGCACTGAATTTCCATAAAATATATACTTATCAATTGAAGTTGTGCTGAATTGAGTTTTATTGTGCTGAATTGAACATATTTTACTACCAAAATTTAATTTGACGAAAAACAAAAAACCTGTGTTTATTAAGCGCTGAATTATTAAATATCCGCAATTTTTTCTCACCATTTTAATACTTAACGAATTAAACTCAAAATATTTGAAATGTGTTAAAAGCTGCTAAAATACACAAGAAAAATAGTTGCTGAATTCATATTCAAAGCACTGAAACCAAAAAAAATATAAAAAAAATATTTGTTTATGCCAATTAAAGTTTGTGCTGAATTGGGTTTTCTTGCGCTGAATTGCAAGTTTTTTTGCTGCAAAAATTTTTGGATGAAGCATGCAAAACCTGTGCTTAGTGTGCGCTGGATTATTACTTATTATAATGTTTTAGGTACTTTGCTTAGCGAATTAATTTCAGCTAAGGGAACCTAAGTACTAAAGCAGCACCAAACTTTTATATTAAGATTTTGTGTGCATAAACATAGATATATGTATATATACAAAAAGGTTAGTATACTCTTATAGCAACAAGACACAAAGTATTGCTCCCTTCGTTTCATATATCTATTTATGTAAGCATTTCATATATTCGCATTATTCATACGCAATGGCGCCCCCAACAGTCTACCCTATTTTAAATCAGACTACTTCAAATTACATGCTCTTAATTGTTGCTTTTGTTAGCGTCTTGAATATGCAAAAAACCATACAATTTCATTGTAGAAGTTGGAAATTTAAATTGCCAACAACTAAGTGGCAATATAGCAGTTGAATGAACTAACAAACGCACCAGAGATTGTATGTACTGGCAACTTACGACCGGATGTGCAAATTGCAACAGCACTTGGGCTCAGTAAACGCATGCAGAAAGCTGAAATGAAGAGATTATGTACTAACTTTTATATAAATTCATAAGTACTTGCTTGAGTGTGTGTGTTGAATCCTCGTAGCCGAAGCCGTCGGTTGTTGCGAATCATTCGCTAGTTATCGTTACTGAAAGCAGTTGATGGATATATGGACACATGGCATGTCAATAAATAAGGAGGATGTCCGTTACTTATACTTACGCCATCAATGAAGCATTTGCATGACTGTGTGTGTATGTGCACGCTTGTGCCATAAACTATCATATCCGGCTAGTTATTACTTTGCGTAGCTGTTCGTAAACAAGAATTTCCATTTTACAGCAAATTTGTGTTAATATATGGTATAAACTTTAAATTGCCATGTAAATGTAACAAATTTTCGAGAAAATTTGTATGTCCGTTATGTCCCAGTAAGTGCGGATTCAATGGCTGACTGGTTATGGTTATATTTGTTTTATAATACAGCAATGTAAATAGCGACAATGTGTGTGTGTTACTTATCGTTACATAAACATATGGAGATAATGTGATAAATGCTTCTACATATCTATGAGTATATGTCTGCTTACAAACCGTGTAGAAAATATTAATAAAGAAGTTGTGATACATTATCATAAAATCTCTCGCAAATATTCTAATTTTAGTCCTACATTAACTTCTATGTATTGGTTAAAAATAGCGCGCTGAATAACCTTATATATTGCTGAATAGACATTAAGTTTGAAATAACCTCCATTTCATTTGTCACTTCAACTATTGGATATAAAAAATGTGTGCTGAATTTGCTAATTAATCCTCTGAGTATATTTTTAATAGGTTAACTAATTAATAAGCCGTGTTTTCAAATTAGTGTAAAATAATGGTGCGCTGAATACGCTTTTACGTTGCCGAACTGAAATAATAATGCGCTGAATACACTTTAATGTTGCTGAATTAAGACTAAATTGACTATTATATGATTTACATGTATAATTAAAAAATTATCAAACATGTGTGCTTAATTTGCAACTAAATCAGCTGAATATTCTTTTTATTATTTTGAGTTAGCTGAGTAATGAAGATAGTCTTTTAAATGGTGTAAAATGATGGCACAACGATATTATGTGGGTGCTAAATGCACTACATGACGAAAATCATTTGCCGAATTCGAGTAAAGCTTAAATATATATATTTTAGAGCGCTGAATAAAGTTATGTAGATGTAATAGAGTAATGTTAAAACAATGAAGTGATGCCAATGCATTAAGCAGCGAAAAAACATTTGCTGAATTCGAGTAAAGTCTAAATGTGTATATTTTAGAGCGCTGAATAAAGTTGTATAATTGCAATAGAGTAATACTAAGGCAACAATTCATTAAAACTCTTTCGAATTGTGCGCTGAATTCAAATTTAATGGGCTAAAAAGTATATATTTAGCTGAACTCATTTATAGTTTAATTTATGTTTAAAGGAGGAACAGTTGGTGAATTTTATATGAACACAATAAGCAATATTTCCATTATTGCAAATTCCTCTGAGACCAATCAATTCAGCAATTTTTTTTTTTCATAACCGAATAAACGATTAAATTAAAATTTGTACATATAACTAGAACTAAACTTGCAGATATATGTTTTTTGTTGAATATAGATAATAGATGCCGAATTGAAGACAGCATTAAATTTACGTTATTGAAAGCGAAGCTTTAGCAATTAACTTTGGCAGCTGAATAAAGTGTAAGCAGGTTTATTGTAAGAAAAATTAAAATTTTTATAGGACTGCTGTCATAAGGGATATGTATTTATACGCGCTGAATTCATTTTTTTCCAGCTGAATAGCTAAAAATTATTCAATTATGATAACGTGTCTTAAATGTGAATTATTTCTAACCTTAATTGCGCTGCTGAATAAGTATTGAGTTTGGTAAATGTATATTTAAAATTCCATTTTTTTATTTAGTAAAAATTACAGCATGGTTTTTTCTGAATTGGTATAGATTTAGCTGAATGTATATTTTTACATTTAAAATCCCTTTTTCTAGTTTAGTAAAAATTCCGGCATGCCTTTTTGATCCATATTTATTTACACACGTCTTTTCGAATACTCATGCCATAAAATTTGAACACATACAAGCCACCCTGCTCATATTCAAGCTGATAGACAGTTGAATGGACAAGAGCCAAGCAGAGTTGAATGGACGTCACCGCAGCTTGGTTTTTATGCGCATATAAAGGGTTAACTCATAAATGAAAGTGCACGTACTGGTACTTAGATACATTCATATGTGCATGTATGTAGCAAGCGAAACTGGCAGTCGACCTTGTATGTGGCATGTTTCACTTCTATATATATAAGTATGATTATATATAAGTATATAAATATTAATGTAAAGTAATATATTTGCATTAGTATATGTGCGGTTATCCATGAATGTGTCGCTTGATTGTATGCATAAATGGCTATATAAAGTGACTAATTTGCATAGTATTATATATATTGCCTGGCACCGGAGGAACCTAAAAGCAAACGTACAACATATGAGAACTGTATTTTTTTAGTAAATGAAAGGGAGAAGTTCATAGAAAATAAGCAAAAGTTTGACTCAAATATACACATATGTAGTCATGTGTTTGCGTATATTTTTTTACTCAGCTAACCGCTGAATCTGTGCTTGTGGCTTTCAATATCCCCTAAGTTTCATAAGCTCGTACACCAATGACCTCTTTACAGCATATTTCGCTTATATTTCATTTAATTATTGTTAGGAAACTTTTAATTGAGCCAAAGTATATGGTAAGCTGATGTATGAGGAAAATATTTCTATTAACTAAATTTCTATGAGAATAGTTTATTCCCGCTTAATATGTCTAAATAGAAATTTATTACTTTTCTTGCTGTGATTTTCACATGCCTGGATATTAATTTATTAGTTTTCATGGCTTGCCACTTCATTATTTTTCCATTAACGCACACTTCTGCTGAAACACTCAATTAATGCGCTTGCTTATGTATGAGTGCACAGCTATATATACATATACAGTTAGACATATGTATACAATGTGTCTAAGCATTTCACGCCACTTGTTAACTGTCAGTTAGCAACGTTTTGCTACGTGCAACAAATCATTTGGCATAGTTGGCCACAAATCTGTGGCAACGACGCTGTCTGGACAAACGTTGCCTTGACAAGATGTTCAAATTAGAATCCCAATCCAGTTCAATGAATTTATTAATATATAATATAAATATATACATATTTTGGCATCTCAATGATATTGACCCATCAGGAATAGCTTGAATGGTAGAATAAAGTCTGTGAACTCGAAAATAGAGCACTCGGTCAGCAAATTCCTTACCTAAAGGTGACTGAGCCGATAATTTGGATGTATACACGTAGCGAGTGAATTCTTTGAACTTTCTAATCATTAAAATAACAAAGAAAGAAGTTAAGGTGGCAACTGCGAAAGCTTTGATTTGGTATCCACAGATATATTGGATACGGAAACCGAAAAAGACACGACAGTGTCAACCGTAGATGATTTCGTAGTCAAAACTAATTCGCGAGCACCACAAGGTTCGTTACAAAGCAAACAGGACTTTAAAAAAACAGGAAAAATTGTGTTTTTCGCAAAATCAATTTATTTTATTCAAAATAGTCTCCTTCTGCTTCAATACAGCTTTTTGCACGGTCCAAAAGCATGTCGAACGAGTGTTTTAGCTCGTTGGCCGGTATGGCCGCCAATATACCTGTGCAAACCTTTTGAATGGCCTCTACGTCTGCATAACGCTTTCCTTTCATGGGCAAATACATTTTTCCGCGAAGAAAGATCAGGTAAATATGGGGAGTGGTTACTGGTTAAAATGTGATTTTTTGGTCAAATAATCGGTTGAATGATGTCCTTCGAATGATGGATTCTCAGCAATTTTTGGTCGTCAGTAAATTTGTGCAGAACAAACCATGCACACACATTAGTTAAGCGCGATGTTTTGAAGATATTCAATTCCAATTCCATGAATTTCAATGAAGATTTCGGCTGTTTTTTGATGAATTCACGGACAGTTTCAATGGAATTTCAGGTGATCACGGATTTTGATTGGCCCACATGTTGATCGCCATTTATGTCCTCACGACCACTTTGAAAACGTTAAAACCACTCGTGCACTCTGCTACGGGATAGTCAATCATCGCCATAAACTTGTTCTGGTTGTATCAATTGAAACGTTTCGGTAAAAGTTTTACCAATTTTAAAACAAAATTTAATGTTGGCTCTTCGTTCGAAGCTCATTTTCGCACCGATAACACAAACATACTGACACTTAAAACGCAATAACTTAATTTCCCATTTGCGAAATGTGATGAAGTTCTCACTGGACAATCAATGAAGATAGCAGATTCTAAAGCGTCAGTCGACATATAGATGGCGCTAGATTCAAAAAGTCCTGTTTACTTTGGAAAACACCTTGTATTCCTTTGAACTAAGATAATCAGAGCTAAAGTTCTCTCCATAAATTCATAACCTTTATAAATAACGGCAGTTCCAAATGATCCTATGAGAAGAGAATTATCACGTGCTGCCAGATATTCAGATATTTTGATGATGATCTAGCCATGCAGTTTTTAAGTCTTGTAAGAACGAAATTTCAAATACTCTAGATCTGTATATGCTTTCCTAATCTGCCGATTTATCTGAATTCTTTAATAATTTAATAAGTATGAAGTCTAAAATTGTAGATGGTAACATTTAGACTCTCAAAACAACTCCTTATAGCAAGTGAAATCTCAAAGAGTAAGAGTAACACCTTATTTTATTACAATCAGATCTTCAGTACTTTGCCTTTACGATGAATCTATTATTAAAGAAGACGCGATTTATCTCTCATCGTATTAAAATTGAATATAGAATTTTGTTTCAACAACCCTAGACTATATTAATTTTTTATTTTTGGAGCAGAAACGTAAGCTATATATTTCTAAGCTGCCTCAATGTTGACGAAGCTTTTCCGAACTGGTACGACAAATGTTTTGAGAATGGAGTTTTCGTAAACGCATAGTTCTTGGCTTTTACTCCCCGACTAATGTTTTATTTCTTAATCTCAGTGCTACAGTGCATATGGTATATATTCTGTTTAAACAATCAGTCCTACAGCTCTTGGCTTCTACCTGTCACAAACTCACAAAAATCGGACACAAACGCGTGCCCGCTTTCCTGTTCACTCAACCAATTACTCACCCACTCTTTGATCTAGTACATGTATACTGCAATCCACATGAACCTTTTGTCACAAGTTCAATGCGTTCCATTTGCCATCGATATTAGGAGAATCTTTCCTCGTACTCACTATTCATTGTATTCTCTTCAATGTAATTGAGTATATGTTTTCCGCAAATTGTTCGCTTGCGGCTGCAGTTCGGTGAATTTAACTAATGAAAATTCATTGTGGTGAATCAACGGGTTCAATATCGAGCAGCAGCAACAAAAAATCTAAAAAAGCACAAACTGAAACTTAAATATATCTTAAAGCTCTATTAAAAATTTTATAAGCTAAGCAGTGAAGCCAAGTAGCTTTTAATTAAATTAAAGTATGATAAGTAGTTGATTTTAAACTAAAAAAAATATTTAATAAGAAATATTCATGGTTTCTACGCAATTCAGCTGCGACGAATACAATTCAGCGGATAAATAAGAACATAAGTTAATAGAAGGTGTGCGCAATTTTCAGAATGTATCTTATTCGGCTCGATTCGGCGCAGATATTAGGCGAACTAGTTTTTCCAGAAGCCGGAAAGGCCAAAAAAACTTTAATTCAGTCAAAGATCTAAATTCAATGTAAAGACTCTATGGCATGATGCTTATTTATTAGCATTAAATTTTATTCAGCTTGATTTTTTGTAGCTGTATTGTTGAAAGCATAGTAACCACAGCTAATCTTTACATTGTCCTATATCATAAATCAACATAACATAATATACAGCTAGCGAAATATTTTACGAACGACTTCAAAACTACATATTCAGCTTCTTCTAGTCCAATTTACTATTTTTTTGAGTTTGATATCTAAGGTAGGCAATTATTTTAAAATATATTTTGTTCATTTTTATTTCATCGCTAAATGTTCCTCAATAAAAATGTAAGTTAATAGTATTTCATATCATTCAGCGCAACCCAGTTTTATACAGCGCCAACTGAATGCTCATCGGAGCAGCCTTTTGGACAAAATACGGCTATTCAGCTAAATTCAGCACAATTCAGCGCACGAAGTATTTTATGCACATCTTTGAATTTATTTATTAAATTACTTTTAAGGATGGAAATTATATAAAATTATATTTTGTACATTTTCATATCGTCTATAGATATTTCTTTTTATTTAATGGAAATGTACGTTATTCGTAGTTTACATCATTCAGCACGCGTTAGTTTTATTCAGCGCAAAATGAATGCTTGTCGAAGTAGCCCTTTGGGCAACGTGGCGCTATTCAGCTAATTTCAGGACTATTCAGCGCACGAAATATTAAAAAAAATACTTCAAAATTATAAGTTGTGCTACTTTTAGTCACACTTACCACCTCGTTGAGTTTTAGTATGTAAGAAAGGCATTATAACAAATAATATTTTGGACATTTTCTTCCAAATTCAGCGCAATTCATCGTCTGAAATATTTTACGAAAATCTTTGAATTTATAAATTTATCTACCTTTAGCAACTGTAAGCTCTAAAAAATACTGTGTCTAACATGCACATATTCATTTTTGTTTTCCGCACTCACTGAACGCCACCGTTCACTTAATACCCTATTGCACTCACTCACCACCATTCGCTTTCACTTTACTCTCATTCCTCACGGTGCCATAATTTATTTACATGCTGTGAAAAAAAATATTCGCCTGACATTAAGCGGCACACTTTCACGCCTCTTGCTAGGCTTTTGTCAAATTTCCATACCAACAGCTCTCAAAGGACCCACACACACCAACCAGCAGCATGAAAAATGCAACACTGTTGCCAAAAGTATTTCAACGCTGTCATTTATTTTCATTTGGCGCCACAACCTTGCGCCCGCCACCACGCAACAAAGTTCAGCTTCCTGCACGCTCTCACTGTGCTTTCTTTTTTTTCTTGTTGCTTTCTTTTTTCGTTGCATTTTTATGTGGCTTTACAGGAATTCGCCTTAAAAATGCAACACTGGCATTTTGCAATGTGCCTGGTTTTAGAGCGTGCATGTGGGTGTGTGTGTGCGGCGTGCACATGCGGCACCATAGTGTTACAATGCAAGAGCATGCGTGGTGGAGAGTATGTAGATTTTGCAAACACCTCAAATGTTAGTCCAAAAGCGGAGCGGCGGCCCGAGTCGGGGGTGCAAGGTGCGCGCAACGTAGGTGGCCTCAGCGTGTTTTATGTAAATTTTTTACTGCATACGAAATGTTTTCGAAAATTTTTACCCAACACCAAAAGTATTTTCACACATGCCACTGTCTACATACTCACAAGCACGCGCGTGTGTGTGTTGTTTGTGTTATGGTTCTCTTTGTTTTTCGGTACTTTGTTTATCTTTGCACTACTCACTGGTTTCATGCAACTTTTTTTGTTCTCTCGTTTCAGGACAAAAACGCATACAAAATCAATGGCGGCGCGAAAAGTGAGGCCCGCTTGCCGGCTGTCTACCGCGCCCATCACAATGCTCGCATTCTGTGCGTTATGGAACATCCGACGTTGAAGATACGCCAAAATGCATCACTGCTGCTCGATGTGCAATGTAAGTAGAGGGGAAGAGGGAAGATCAACTAAAAAAGGATTGTTAAGCATTGATGAAGAGAAGCGTGTTTTATTTTTGAAAACTTGAAATAGCTGGAGCGCTTTTGTTTGTGGCATATTTTTAGGCGCAAACACTGGTAGATGATTGGATTTTAGTTAAAAAAAACCAAAATTCACCGATTTATGCGTTGCAAAATTTAGCAGAAATTAAATCAATGAGCAAAGTGAACTTAAAGAGCTTTCATCAAAGTCTTAATATAAAGATAATATGCCTGAAACATTAAAACTGTTTAGAAAATTGGAAAAGATTTAATGAAAATTAAAGTAGTGGCTACAACTTAAGAACTTTTATTGGCACAAAGCTTCAAAGTAAGAGCTTTAAAGATAAAAGAAGAAAGTTTTCACTGGGTTTTACGTAAACGAATGCTGGACGAAACTCAAATCTCCATAACTAAATTATAGAGGAGCATTCTTCATTATGAGCTTTTATGAAAGCTTTGTGGCTTGTAAAAGTTAAAATTTCAAACCAACTCAGTCTGTAAGTTAATAGTCACTCATTATTTTTGATCTTCGTTATAATTGCTGAAAGAAAAAAAAAAAAAAAGGATATGAAAATTTAGCTTTTGAAGCTTTTAATAATAGGAAGAGAAGAGACCAAATATTATATTATATATAAATAAAATATTTAAAGTACGAAAAGAATATTTTGTATATTACAGAGGAGCACTTTTCCTTCTGAGCTTTTGTAAAAGCTTTGTGGCCTGAATAATTTAAAACTTTAAACCAATAGTTGACAAAAACTCAACATTTTTTACCTTCGTTTTATTGCTGATAAAAAAAAATTATGAAAATTTAGTTTTAAAGCTTTTGAAAATGAAAAGAAAAGGAATCAAATAAAATAAGTAAAGTTTTTAAGCACATTTTGCTATTAAATACTAGCCAGTTTTACAGTTAAAGCTCAATGAAATTACTGAACTTTCTCTGGAGATTTAAGCTCGTTAATTTTTCAAATAATTTTTTCCAAAATATTTAAGTATAAGAGACTTTATTGTTAATCGTTAACTGATTGGCAATTCTGGGTAAAGTTTAAGTTTTGAAAAGAGCTTTTTGGAAATGTATTTAACTTCCATATAATAATAAAATAATAAGAATTATAATTAAAAGCCAAATATTGAGAAGAAAGTGTTTCTTCTAGAAAATTCCTTAATTTGCTTTTATTTCGTACATTTTTTTAATATATTTGATAAAATGCGCTTTTCTCAATGAGCTTTAAGCTCTATTAATACACAATGTAACAGTTGGTAATACTTTAACTACGAATGTCCCTTTACGCTAAACAAATCTTGAAACAATTCGTTCCTCGCAGCTTTAAGCTCCGAATATTAACCTAAAAATATCTTCATTCCTCGACATAAAAACGAAAATTCATACCATTTAACGACCTCACGATTTATTAAAAACGAGTTTTAAGCTCTTACTCTCAGCTTCAGTGAACGAGTTCTGGCAGAATGTGTGAAAAAAGCTTGCTAATGATACCGTTATTCTCACATGTACTTATGTGCACTTGTGCTCACAACATTTCCCACACTAAAATATTCACAAAGTGACTTTAAAAGCAATTTGCTACTTTTCTCCAGCCCGTTTTTGCTCCAAAATGAAAACAAGCTTGACGCATAAGACACTCTTGCAACACATAACAGCAAGTAAACTTCTCACATCATCGGCAGGCTCCAAGCAAGTCACAGTTTATTCAGAATGCGTCACTGAGAATGTGACAAAAATCTGTAAGAAAAGTCAAGTGACTTTAAAAGTTCCAAGTGGCAAAGTTATTAAACTCTCATTAGCGTGCAACACAAGGCGCTATTGTTATGTCATAGCTTACAAAGTAGTGAGCGTGGCATGATAATGTAAATTGAATAGGTGGTTTTTGTAGGTGTCAATAAGCAACAAAAATAACAATTGAAGGAGTGTTATCAAGTATCAGAAAACTGATATAGTATATAAAATGGCTGCTAAACTACTGTAAAGTTAGACTAATATGTGGATTATGGCCAAATCAGCGAAAGAAGGGTTCAGTTATCACAGTTGATTTTGCTTAAAAAGCTTTAATGCTTTAACAGGAAGTGACACATTATCGCAAATTCAAGACTAAATTCAGAACGCTTTCTATGTTTTTCTCGCAATGTCGATAAGAGGTTTTACTTATTAGAACTCCCAATATAGAATTTGCAATTCAAATCTCTGTTTTCTTTAGACTTTTCTTAATAGGTCAATTGAAAACTGTCGGCTACCATATTACACCAAATTTTTTAGCGAAATTTCGTTTTTTATTTAACACACTTAGTTGCCTTCAGGGGAATACATGGATTGTAGCCTTCCTCTAACTTTTCGATACCATTTTTGTAGTATGATTTGTTCTTTGCTTCAAAATAGGCCCCGTTTCCGATATCACTTCTTCATTCGACGAAACTTTCTTCCCAGCGAGCATTCTTTCGAGTTATGCGAACAAAAAATAATCACTAGATAGAGACTACGGTGGATGTGGTAGAAATATGAAACTCAATTCATGGATTTTCGCCTTAGTTTTCACGGCGCAGTAAGGCATCTCAAAATACAGACACCATAAACCTTGCCAGCAGAATGTTGAATTTTTCTTGCTCACTAAATATATGAGAATAATGAACGCATTTGACTCCACAGTAGCCATATACCGTAAATGTTCTTTTGAAACCATATCAAAGTTGAAAACTGCAGCAGAGATTCCCAAACTATTCCTAACAGTTTTTCTGTAGAAGTTATACCAAAAGACTAAGGGTTAGAAGAAAGACTAATAATGGGTGCTGTTTGTAGTAACACCACGCCACACACAACTCAGCTACAACAAGTTTAACCAAGAGAAACTCAAAACTCGAAGATGGAATACATATTAGTTTTATTTTAAGAGACCAGACCTCTATTATGTAACTCGATTCGAAAAAAAATTTACTTGAATTCGAATTTTTTGTATTTGATAACTCGATTTTCGCATTTCCAATAATTTTCGAAACTGTTGTTAAAGTTCATTTCCGGGATAGGCGCTTGGCACTACACATTTCATGTCTTCAGGTCTTCAGTTGGCTCAAAACCGTTTTTCCAGAGCGATCATTTGAATTTGCTAAATAGCCAGAAGTTACACGGAGCAAAATCAGACGAATACGCTGGTTGCGGCTCGCTATTGGTTGAAAATGTGGTGAAAAACTCACGATCAATCAATGCTTCGCGCAATCGACGCTCAACAATCAAATAGTATTCCTTGTTGACAGTTTGATTGTCAGAAAAAAATTTGGATAGTACCAGACTTAGATAAACGAAGAAAACTGTCAACTGATTTCTGACCTTATTTCAGGTGGTTTTTTCGGCTTCGACTCACCTTTGCTACGATATTGGGCCAATTAATGGTCTGCTTCCAGGACGTAAGCATAGATTCAAGAATCATAGCCAATAATAATACGTTTCATGGTATGCTGGTAGTTGGAAAACATTGTTTCACAGACGTTAATGCAACGCTGTGATTTAGTGATTTTGGAACTAATCGTGGTTTCATTTTTTTAGGCCCAACTGATCTTTGAAAATGGTTTTCAGTGATCCTTCCTACATTCCAAGAATATCAGTAAGTTCTCTGACTGTTAATCGTCAATTCTCAACCATCAATGCTTTTATTTTATTGATGTGTTTATCATCAGTTGATGTTGATGATCGCCCAGAACGTGGTTCGTGTGTGTGTTATTTTGTGTGACATTTGGCGTAGATGTTTCTGTCAGTTATACCAACCTAGAAAAAATATTTCCACGACGAAATTTAAATTACAAAGTCCTACAATGTTTTGCCCGCAGTAGTAGAACCGAATTTCGAATTGAATACATTCACGAATCGAGTTTCAAAATAGGGTCACAGCTTTTGGGTATAGAAGGGGAATTGTGTATCATCGAAAATGAAGCTTTATTAATGGAAGCTTGTTGAAGAGGTTTTGGGTTTATTGCGGTTATTTGCTACTAGCAACAAAGTTTTTTATGGAATTGACATTATGAATTGACGCACTTTATAGAGTGGCATTTTTAAAATAATAATAATAAAAAAAATCAATATACACTGGTCGGCATATATATTTTGTCATAGCATTCATTTGACCTTTAGACTCTTGAACTAAGTACCGGTGCATTATTAGAACCGAAAATGATGATGAAAGAGAAGTGCAAATTAATAGCTGTAAATATGCGAAATATTTCGTCAATTGTCTTTTGTTTTTTCGTTCTGCTGATAAGAATGCCGGCAAACAACGATTTTTGCAGCGGCATATATATTTTGTCATTGCGTGATTTAGTTGTTTCTAGGCAAGCTGAAAGTGTGGTTCAAGAATATTATTACAAGTTTTCATTAACATTGCATAAAGTTGATCTTTTAATATTTAAAATGGTTAAAACAGTTGATCTTTTAATATTTAAAATGGTTAACACATCTGAGCTGAGCACCAAAATAAGATCAGAAATTGTGATCAAATACAACTTGGGTTTTTCCGTAATAAACATCGCTAGGGAATATAATTTGTCTCGTCAGACCATTTACTATCAAATCAATAAATATAAAAAATGTAAAGATGTCATCAATGTTCGCCGTAAAGGCAAAAATCGAAAGACAGGAGCTGATGCCGACCGTCTTATCGTCCGTGCTTTTAAGAAGGACCCTCTAAAAACACCAAAGGCTGCGTCCTTGGAATGGAATGAGACTGTATCCACTTCCATAAGTGAGAGAACAATACGCTTGATTGAAGCAGATATGAAAACATATATTGCAAAGCCAATACCTTTTATCACCCCAAAAAATAGACTAAAGCGTTTGGAGTTCGCGAAAAGATACATCACCAAGTCCCCTTCATTTTGGCGTAAAATCCTGTGGACGGATGAGAGTAGTTTTGAATTCCACCCATCTCAAAAGAAAGTTTTTGTAAGAATTAACAAGAATTATCGTAAAAAAATTGCTCCTGTGTGTCAAAGAGTAAGCCATGGGGGTGGGAGCGTAATGTTCTGGGGCGCAGTTTCATACAATGGTGTGGGAGACTTGGTTCCCATAGACGGATCCATGAACCAGAACCGATATTTAGAAACCTTAAACAATTATGCACTTCCTTCCGGCGACAGATTAATAGGAAAAGAATTTATTCTCCAACAGGACAATGCTCCATGCCATAAGGCGAGATTAATTACTAGGTCTTTAAGAGATGTTGGGGTGGAAACTATCGATTGGCCACCACAAAGTCCTGACTTAAACATTATTGAAAATGTGTGGTCGCTAATAAAGCGAAATAGAAGCACTGATCTGACCAGGACAAAACCAGAAACCATCACTGAGGTCACAATGAATTGGAAAGAGATTCCTTTGAAATACCTCCAAACCTTGGTCGATTCCGTCCCAAATCGCCTCCAAAAGGTCATAGACACCAAAGGAGGTTATATTTTTTATTAATTTCCAGTTTAAAATTGGTTTATAAAACAAAATAGTGAATTAAGATAAAAAAAATTTTTTGTCAAAATACTTATGCCACCCATGAAAGTACTTTGTTTTTAGTTTTAATTAAATAAAAAATCTAAATCAATGTTAAACATGAAAAATTGTTATATTTATAATTTAATATATTGTAACTAAATGAACTATGTACAATCCATAAATACTTTTCTCTTTAAAATAAATAAAATTTCAAACCGAAACTGAGGCATCGCCATGTCAAAATATATATGCCGACCAGTGTAGATTTGTAGTTATATACCATATACTATATAAAAATAATACTCTCCTTAGCAACATTGTTGCGAGAGTATAATAATTAGGATGACAAGACGAGTTGAACTCCGAGTGACTGTCTGGATGTCCATCTGTCAGTGCAAGCGTAAGCTCGAGTAAAAATTGAGATATCTTAATGAGACTTGTTACACGTGTTCCTTGTTAAAAATGTAATTACGAGTTTGTAGATGGGCCCACTGCCACTCCCACGAAACCCCATTAGTCGAAAAATTATATAATACAATAACTAGGGAGTAAAGCAGGATATAAAACTGTGATTCGGTTGAGGGTATTGGAGTAGCAGGAGACACTCGCTCTTTAAAATTTTCCAAAAAGTGGCTGTGGCCTTATGTTAGGTTTACTGCATATATCTTTCCATTTCAAAATTAGTCTGAGCCTTCAACTTTCTTCCAAAACTATCATGCAGCGCAATTTGGGTGTCGCAGTTTCCTCTATGTTCCAAGTCACAACATGAGACCATTGTCATCAACTAGCGACGAGTAGATGCCGTTTCATTACAATTCCGAACCAAAGTCATTTCATAATCATCCATAAAATACAAGAATGTATAACTTCGTAATCACACCAATTTCGTTTAATTTCTATACCCTTCCACTTGACTGCGCCTTTGCGCTGTCACTCGTGCCGAAATGTCCGCTCCGCTCCACAAAAGTGAACGCCTCGCCAAGCGATTACATGAGTGCCACAAAAACAACTACGATACAACTTTTCGGTAGGCGGATATCCGGCAACAAAGCACACAAACACACTCACACATGTACACGCGCTCACACCAACGCGAAAAGATGGCGTTTTGGCCAGAATTTACAATCCAACTGCGAGCGAGTAGTTGAGGAGACAACTTTTGTTGCGCTGATTTCAACTGTTGTTGTTGTCATCTTGTTGTTATTTGATTTTCCATTTGTATTTGTATTTCCCAGCGCATTTGTGCTGTATTTGTATTTGTTGTGCGCTAAACACGCGCTGCATTTACATTTACTTTAATTATAAAAGTTTTTCGGCAGCAATGTAAATATACATACATATATATATAGTATATGCGTGTGCGTGTGTGTGTGACAATAATAATAATAAAGTTTTTAATTAAAAAGCGACAAAACGGTGCAAAGTCGCATAGTGTGTGCGCCAACTAACGGCAACACCTACCAGAAAACGCAGCAAATAACATATTTGTACTTCCAACGCCTAACTGTATGCAACGCTTGTCGCGGAAAGTTTGCTTTCACTTCTACCTTAATGTCTTAACTACTGTCTTCTGTCGTGTTCACGACTACCCCTGTAGTCATTTGAATTTTACATCTTAATACTATTGCCTCAGCCCTTGTTACTTACACACCTACACGGTTTAGTATATATTTACCACTTTCCTTTTGCCTTTCCACAGATACACCTTCATTCGCCATTTCACGCACACCCGGTTTCGGCTATCCGCTGCGCGAAGGCATCGAAGTTTCGCTGAAATGTGATGTTGACTCAAATCCGCCGAGCACGCCGCGTTGGCAGAAGGACGATGGTGACACGCCGGTAAGTAGACTTCGTATTTATGTTTGAAGAATTAAAATAGTTTCTTTATTACAATGGCGCTGAGTTTATAAGTGTTGAAAGAACATTTTTTACAAACTGGAATAACCAAGGTTACAATTATTTTCGGGAAAGGGAACCTGTCGAAAATAATAAAAAAATAAGTAAATACGTTAACATTGTCTACATCGAAGCTATAATACCATTCACATATCAAAAAATGTCTATAAAATAACTCGATTTCAGCTAAGTGTTGTATCGGTCAGTTTATATGATAGCTAGATTCTATAGTGGTCCGTTATCGGCGTTTACGAGAAATGTGCCGTTGCTTTGAGAGAAATGGACTTGTGCACAACCATTAATATATAGGGTGATCAAAGTAAAGGTACTTACTTAAATGGCCTTTTTTGACAGTTCACGTTTGAGTCGTGGTAAGCTGGCATCCTATCTTTGTTCAGTATTATTTGACGTTTGATCATGAAAAGACCTTTCCAAGCGACATCACTTCGCTCTATGTGTTCTTGAAAAGTTCCAAGAAGATCCGACTTTTTCGAGCAATATTTTGTTCTGCGATGAGAACCATTTCTTGCTCAATGCTCATGTAAACAAGCAAAATGGTGAATTTGGGACGAAGATCAGCCTGAAGAGATTCAAGAGCTTCCATTTGATTCAGAAAAATAACGGTTTGTTATGGTTTGTGGGCTGGTGGAATCATCGGTCCATATTTCTGTGAAAATGATGCCCTGAGAACGTAACCATCAATGTCGCGTCTTCATAACCGACTATTTAATGCCTGAAATTGAAGCTCTTAATCTCTTCGATATTCGATTTCAACAAGACGGCATCACTTCCCACACATCGCATCAATTAATGTATTAGTTGAGCGACCACTTCAGTGAGCAAATAATTTCACGTTTTGGGCCTGTCAATTGGCCACCAAGATTCTGTGATACTATCATACGGTTAGACAATTTCTTGTGGGGATACATAAAGTCTAAAGTCTATGCGGACAATGGCGCTTCGATTCAGGCCTTGCAGCAAAACGTCACGCATGTCATTCGCCTGTTACCAACCGAAATGTTCAAACGAGTTGTCCAAAATTGGACTCAACGGATGGACCATCTCAGACCTAGCCACGGCCAACATTTGAAAGAGATAATCCGCAAAATAAATGTCTAAGAATGCTCTTTGGAATGATAATATATATTCTCCATTAAATTTTAAGTCGCTGTAGTTTTTCTTTAAAAAATAGATATCCAAATAGATCACTTTATATATTTTATTAGGTGCTCGGCCTTAAAATTGCAATTGAGGTATATTTTAGAGACCAGTACTGATAAATAGCAGTACTCGAACAGGTAAACTGTTTATGACAAAATATACCACCATATAAGGGTATAAAATTTTTCTTGAAATGAACCAAAATTGACAATATGAAAACATTTTAAAAAGTAGTAGGGTTTATTTCAATATTTACAATTTTTTAATGAAAGTTTAACCTAAATATTTAACGGTCAAAAGGAATAATCGTCAGTTATTTTCATTTGACATTTCGTAGTCTCTAGATATTCAATTAGATATTTCTACGCTGTGTTGAGTTCGGTTTAGTTAAAGCGTTTCAATGAAAGAGAGTAAATTACTTGTCCCATAGCTCGAAGATATGCTCTTTCTGATTTTTTCATTACAAATTAGTATAAAGGGCTTTGAATTGAGGTGGGAAAATTTTGACTAATCCGAACGACTTCTTGTATTTTCGGCCTTATTTTAGATCAATCACAATTTGCTCTGATTTTAGTATGATGTTAAGTTAGTATGAAAGATGTAGAACTTTCAAAAGATCCTCATTTTGCCAATATTTAGAGTTTCCTCCTAAAATCGTCTTTTTCAATCTCCTAAGTATAATATTTAGAAACTTTCAGGTTAATCTTTATTTTTCTCTAGTGTTTGAATTCTTCTTAAGTAAATGAAATTTGGCAGTGCCATAAGTTTATCGATATAAAAATCTTGACCACCGACGCGCTTAATTTGGTTAACAGATTTTGTCATACTCCCAGAAGACGAGAAACTCATATCTATAATATATGCTTATATGTATATATGGTATATACTTCTTAAATAATAAATATAATATTACTGCGAAATCACTATTCAAATGCAATCTGTTTTAAACTTCTTATGGAGTCATATGATAGGTTTATCCTTGACTTGTATACTTGATGCATACCGGCAGTGTCAAACGTCTGCACGACGAGATTTTTTGTTGAAGATTTTCTGCCTGTACACTACACCATATCGTCACTTGAAATGTAAAACAACATATTATCAAAAAAAATTGAAATTGTGTAGCAACGACGATTCATTACATCATGTTACATATATGAGCATAAAATGTTCAGCTTTCGCTCTCAGATATAAGCAAAATGTAACCATTTTATAACCAAAACTCACATTTAGTTTCAAAATGAGTGGTTTCAATTACAATGATTTCCCTTCAATTTATGTAAATTGAAGTTACGTTATTTTGCATTTTAGGTGACGTTATTTACTTAGGAATATTCAAGCAATTAACTATTTCGCAATACTCAAACATATTCGGTGATTTTCACCCTTATGTGAAAAAATTCGCAAATTCCAAATAAAAGTAGACATGACTATTAAATATAAGTATATATGCCTAGCCGTAAACACCATATATCTGTATTTTTGCATATAAATATACATATATGGTACATAGTATGTTCATGTACTCAAAATTTTGATATTTTATCCTACCACCATCTGCCACAACAACATCCACATCTGTGTAACTACATCGTATATAGATACGTTTATGTACCCAAATAAGCAGCTTCAACTACTTCCCATGCCGAAAGACAAATAGTAACTACCACTTTCGACTACAACGCTGGCATCCCTAAGATACACAATTTATCCCTTCATCTTTTCGGGCATTCGCCATCGAATGTACGCACACATACTCACACATAGATAAGTTCCACCAACTGTACAAGCAAATACTACAAGTGTTTATACAAAATATGCAAATTTCCTCCCACACACTCACACGCATATGTCTACAGCTATCCACACTTGTGTATATTTATTTGTGATTACATGTGTGGCTACTAAGCCCCTCTTCCTTCGCAACGGCTCTGCTAGTTTTAGTACTTTGCGGTAAAGTTAAATAACATGGATTTTTTTTGAACAAAGAGCGAACCCAAAATTCAGCCGCCAGTCGCATATAAACAATTTCTGATTTCAGCGACTAATTTGCTTTTCCACTTTTGTCATTGTGTTTGTAGTCAGTTAGGTTTGTTTGTTTGTGGGCTGATGGTTATCTTAGCTTCTATTTATATTTTAGTTGTTGCTAGTTAAAACAGTAATTTTAGTTTTTAAGTGTATTTGTGTAGGAGTGTGGAGAGTTTTTCAAATAATTTTGTAGTTTTAAGTCAACTTAAAATATAATTTAAGTGGCGAGTGCGTAGAGTGCGTGGGTAGAGGAATGATATGAGAACAGCATTAATCAGTGGTAATTCTATTATGAGTAAAAAGTGCAGTAGAATAGTAGCAGAAGCGGTGGGAGCTCAGTAAGATATTTTTTTGACCAATATTGAATTTTATTGTTAGTTGGCAAATAAAAAAAGTACAGAATATATGAAAAAGTATAATAGTTGATAAGCTATTTTTGAAAATAGTAGTAGTTAAAAAATATTCTTGAAGTTAATTGCAAGAAGGATTTATTTTATTATTTACCATATTGTAACAACACACTTGTTTTAAAAAAGTAGTAGATAACAAGTTTAAAAACGTAGTATTATAGTATATTAAATTACATTTCAACTCGATAAATACAATTAAAAGTCAAGTAAAAGATTAAAAGAATAATAATATAATACTAATTTTGAAAATAGTAGTAGATATGTAAAATTTTATTATCCATGTGGAAAGTAATAATAGAGAAATATTTTTTTACACATATTACTTATTTTGATTTCGGAAAAAAAACTTATCTAACTTTATTTTTGGCACGCGGAATTTGAAAAAAAGTAGTACATAAATATTTTTAAAATTGGAGTACATATAGCGAATAGTAGCATAAGACATAAAACTTTTAAAATGCGAATGCGTCCGAAAGTAGTAGTCTAAATAGTAGTGTCAATGTCAGTTTAAAAAAAAATAACAATGAATCTCATTTACAATCGTAGACAACTGCAGTAAAAGGAGTATACATACATATGTACATATGTATGTACGCATATACGATTTAAAAATCAATTGATTCCCTTATTTTACATATTTTAGCTGGTAAAAGAGAAAAAAACTAAAGAACGCTTCAATAGTAGTAAAAAAGTATTAGAATCTTTTTTTAAGGTTTTTTTGAGAATCTCAGTAAAAAAGAGTATTTGTAGAAGAGAAGAAGCTAAAGAAATATTTTTGTGAATAGTAGTAGAAAAAGTATTAAAATTTTTTTACAAGTAGTTTTTTTGAGAATTGCACTAAAAATTAGTATGTATATGCAAAAGAGAAAATACCAAAAAAGCTTTTCTGAATAGTATTAGAAAAAGTAGTATTTTTTAGCAGAATTTTTTTTGAAGTTTGTTCAGTTGATGTCAAAAGAAAAGTTAAATAAAGCATTTATAAAAACAGTAGTAAAAAAGGTAGTAGAAATTTTTGTTCTTATATGAACTAAGTAGTCGCGTGAATAGTATAGAAATGAATTGTTTGATTAAAAGCAATTTACCTACATTGTTATTAATTTTTAAATTTTGATATATACTACTTTATGTAGTCTGAACGTACAATGTGTTTTTAGTAACATTTTGGAATTAACATATAAAATTCGCATTTCTTCTGCTGAATGTTTTCTAATTTGATTTTTTGGCCAATGAACCTGCAAATGAAACTCAATTATTTGATGAAAGATCTTATGAAAATAGTAGTAGAATATGTAGTTTACTACTAATACTTAGTATATGTGCAATGATTATTTTAATTCATATGTATATAACTTAATGTAAAAAGAAAAGTTAAGGATGTACTTTTTGAAAATAGTAGTGGAAAATGTAGTAGAAATTTTTAAGTTTATTTTTGCATAAATTAAGTATACGAGCGTACATTGGTGCATACTATGGAAATATTTAATTAAAAGACTTATTATGTACATTTTTTATTCATCTTTAAATTCCAAACATTTATATACATATGTATGTATGTACACACATACATAAATAATACATATATATACATATACCTAAAGTGGACACGTATTTACTATATTATACAAAAATTTACATTTCTTCTGCTGAGTGCTTTCTGTTTCTATTTTATTTGACCAACGAACATGCAAATGAAACTAATTTTTTGTCTCTACACTCTACATATTTTCAGGTTCCACAAACTGGCGATGGTTTCCTGAACTTCACATCGATACGTCACGAACACTCCGGCTGGTATAAATGCACGTCACGACATTTGAACTTTCAATACTCATCGATTGGCTATTATTTGAGTGTGCGATGTAAGTAGAGGAAGAAATGTATTTTTTACAATGAAAAAATGTTGTTACGCGTATGTGTGTGTGGAGCATTGAAGGGCATATTAGGCAGCGCTACTGAGTGTGTACATACATATGTGTATGAGTCTACTTTTATAACGAAAATTCACTTTTTTCTAAAGCGAATGGCAGTAAATACAAATAAGGGTAGTAAAGTAAATATTTACGCACATTTCCTTACATACTTTGATACATATGTATATATGATAACTTACACACACAAATATATCTGATAAAATGCTGTTATGTTGGCAAAAGCTGGTAGACATATAAGAAAGTGCTGCTCTCACTCAACTTGTCCCCACACATTAGACGCTCCCGCCCCTCCTTCTACGCCTTAACGACATTATAAATATTCGATTTTTACTACAACAAAATGGTTTCAAATATTCATTTTCGAAAATGGCTTTTAACAAATATTCCCTTCTAAGCCGACTCAACGCACACCCTTCGAACGGAAAAGTATCCATATATATATATATGCATATACATATCTACATATATATATGTATATATTATGCATGCTTAAGTCCTTCACTATGCAGAGCACTTCACAAACACACACATGTAAATAATCGCACAGTTATAAACAAATTAGCGCAAATGCGTGAAATTGCCTATGCAAAATTCGCCAAATAGCGAAATGGCAAGAAATTGACAAAAATTGTGCTTAAGTAGTTAGGCTACAACAACAACAATGCATGACAAATGTATGTTGATGCATAAAAAAATCAACCCCACCAAGCCGAGCACTTAGATAACGTTGAAATTACATAAGCGGCCTGAAAATATGTAAGGAAGTGCTCAGCGGGAGTGTGTGGGTGCAGGCGAACACAAGGACGGTGGGGTGGGAAAAGCACTGTGCGCTTAAACGTAGGTTTGATGATAGCAAGCACACAAACTGCCTCACGTGGCAAAATTGTTGACAATGAACCGAAAATGTAGCATACTTTACGGCTGCCAACAGACGCATCGCTGGTGTTGGCATTTTTTTTATCAATTTAATTTTTTTTTGCGTGCAATTTTACAACTTCGGCTTGCGAGCCATCTTGTAGGCAACATATTGCGCTTATTGCCATCGACAACACTTTTTATGGCGCCGTCAAATCAATGCTTGCGCTAATAGCGGCAAATGGCAAATCGAAAGCGCGAATGTGTTGCCAAAATATGAGCATAAAAACAAAATGTAGGCGTCAATACTTAAGGTGGGCGAATTTTTGAGGTCGCTTGCGTTTGCTGTTGCTACGAACTCCCTGGGCCGATAAGGCTGTGGTAGTAAGAGATCAAATTATTTTTATTCACTCTTTTGAGGAAATATTTGCTCGAAATTTTGTGCAGAATTGATATCTAATGTCTGAGTGATTCAAGGCTGTTTCAAATATGAAATTAATACTTTAGTGATGCTTGTTTTTTTATAGAGTTGCCAAGTCTTATATATAATAGTCAAAAAGCATTACTTTTTAGCTAAACATTAAAAGTTAAAAAAAATAAATAAATATATGGACGGTTTCATAATAAATTACTTTTTTGGTATTCCTTAAACGTTTCTGAAGTATTATCTCACACTTCTCTTTACAAAAAACTAACTTTGGTAACCATTAATATATACTCAATATTAATGAATTAAAAACACAACCGGCAACGCTTTTAAATTTTTTTGTAAAAATTCTTAACTAACTTCGTTTTTGTACTCATATTACATTATTTCGCTTTGTTTTTAATAAGATTGAAAATTTTTAAACATGTGGCAACATTTCTAAAAAATATTTTTTAACTCAAACCCTCTTAAACAACAATTTTTTGACAGTAAATTGTAATAATTCATAAATTTTAAGGAAAAATTGCTAAAAAAAAATATTTAAGAGTTGCCATTTTTGCAAAATTTATTTCAACAATTTCTCAAAAATAACTTTGAACACAAACCCACGTAAACAATTAGTTTTTGACAGTAAATTGTAATAATTCATAAATTTTAAGGAAAAGTTGATAAAATTTTTTTAAAGTTGCCACTCTTTTCAAAATTTATTTGAGCAAAAAATAACTTTAGACATATTATTTTATCACCCATATTTTAAAAGCTCGTTTATATAATAATTAGTTTAAAAAGCGGATGTCCAAGAGTTGCCACATCTATAAAAAAATATTTCATATTCGTTTAAGTTCAATAGTTTTTCGTTATTATTATCACTTTCACAAAATTCAAACCGTGAACAACCCTACTGAAAATGTTTACATATTTCCTAGTGCCTTTAGCTTTCTTCTTTCTTTTTCTTACCAGAAATCATCAATTTATGCATAGTCCATTGTTTGTTTTTTACTTAATTCAAATACAACACTTATTATAAATAAGTATTTTATGAGACTGAAAAATTGTTGTTAATTACGTAAGCTATTAAATAATTTTATTTAATTATATAGAAAACTTTTCATAATTTGAGCTGCCCTTTTGAGTTGTAGTATTTCAACTAGAATGCAATTGTCATGAAGAAGAGCTTAACTCAAAATACATTTCAGAATTCGCTTTTTGTTTGAAGTAGTGTTTTAAAATATATTATTTCAAAGTAAATTTACCTCATTGAAATATTATTTTAGAAAATAAATTTTAAAATTTTTATTTACACTTCTATTTTCTGCACATGAGATGAACAAAGTATTGACAATTTATCAAGATTTTTATCAAGTATTTGTTTGACATGACAATTCATTAAGAAAAGAGCTTGTTTCTTATGAAATAAAATACACGATTCTTGATAAATTGCCAATTTTGACAAATCAGCACGATTCTTGATAAATTGTCAATTTTGACAAATCAGCACGATGTTGAATCTACACAACAAATCTGAAGGAAAAACTTGCAACTGATTTGCTAAGAGGTCTGTGGTATATTTAAGGGGTCCTGATTACGAATTTGAGTTCAAAACTTTCCATAGCGTAGAGCTATTTTTGTCATTTTTTTAAGTGGTAGAGGTCTTACCCCTACACTTCTTAACTACAATACAACGAATCATATATATTTATATATAATATAAGCTGGATATTTTTACTATCATATTCGGATTGGCAACTCAACATTAGCGAGAATCAGCCGCAAATAGACAAAAAAGTACTCTAAAATTGTAATTACAATTCCCAGGGTAAGTGATTTTTCAATAAAATGTACCTTACTATGTTGGTAGGATTGTTTTTAATTACTCTGCCAAAAATGCAGCTTGTCTCAAATTTTGTATTTCTAACCAAATTTCGTGTGCGGAATAGTTGCGAGTATTGGCAAAGGCTTAAGGTGATACAGTTTTATCAAAACCACAAGCCTACGTGTGGCACAAAGCCTTCAAAGACGGTTGAGAGATCATTGAAAACCCTCGACCTCTTCAACTAATGAATATATTAAAAAAGTGGAGGATATGGTGTTTGAAAACATCTATCGCGAGGCCGCTCAAATGATTTGGTGAATATTTTGTTTATGAAATGCGTTCTTACTCGACTCGTTCAGATATAACTGAATTTTCTTCGAAAAGAGTACCGAAGCAGGCCTCCTTGGACATGCTTGATCATGCGATTCCGGATCCCAAATTCATGGAGAGCATTATAACTGCCGATGAGAAATGGGTGTATGAGTCTAACATGCCAAACAAGTCAACAATCAGTGGAATGGAGGGTAAAAACGAGCCAACACCAAACAAAAAAAAAATACGTAAAAGCCTCTCCAAAATCAAGTGTATGCTCATTATTTTTTACTATATTTGTAATTTGGTTCATCATGAACTTATTCCAGAGGGACATATGTTCAATAAGGATTTGGCCATAATGAGGCGTTTGAGGCCGAAATTGTGGGAGAACAATTAAAGGATTTTACAAGATGATAACTCTCCATCGCATCGAGCCACGATTGTGACCGAATTTAAAACCAAAAACTCAATGAGTACCATCGATCAACCACCCTATGCTTTAGATTTGACTCCGTGAGATTTTTTTTTGTTCGCCAAACTGAAATTGCCGCTCCGTGAAACCCGTGTTTAGTCGATCGAAGAGATAGAACTTAATTCGCTGAAGATCATTCCAAAAAGTGCTTATGAAAAGTGTTTAGAGGACTGGAAAAATCGGTGACATAAGTGCATTACATCTAGTGGGAAGTAGCTTGAAAACAACAAAATAAATTTTGATGAATAAAATATTTTATGTATTTTGACAAATTACACTAGAAATACTTTTCTATAATAGTCATGAGAACCCTATTATATCGACTAAAACATTAAATTTTAATTTTAATTTAAATATAAAGTAATAAAAATTCTTTTAAATTTTTCAAAAATTATTAAATTAGATATTATACTTATTAGTTATGTAATTATTTTAACTAATTTATTATTATTTTGAATACATAATTAATCGTTTTGATTTTTCAAAAGCTCGTTTTTCATACATTCTTTATTATAATTAAAAGTATTTTCTTAGTAAATATTATGTAATGATTACTATTGCTAATAATTTTCCTTATGTTTTACCCGTAAGCATTTAAATTTATTCCGACTTTTGCTGTGCTATATGTTTCTGCGGCCAAAAGTACAGTTTAATGCCAAAATTAACATTCCCAGTTGCATACTCAGCATGCATTTCATTATCATTAAATACCGTTCAGCGAAAAGGCGAGCACAGAAATAATAATCAATTAAATTCCGCAACAAAATGAAATTCTCAGCAACAATTTTGTTCGCTGGAGAATAGCAGAAATTCTAAAAATCCCCTGCCCACCCGCAGCGGTTCCAGCTCAGTGACCTAATCCAAAACGCAATTATCCATGGCTAAAATCACGATACGAAAGTAAGCATTGTGTATAACAGCCGTTGGTTTGTGCAGGCCATCCACGCCGATTGCCATGCTTGATTTGCAAAGCAAAAACTTTTCTAACTTTCAAAATTTTCGGCGGCAATAACTTTTTCTTCTGCCCAATCATCCATTCAGTAGAAATCGACAAGCAATCAAAACGAAACCAACGCTTACATATGTATGTGTGCATGTTGATGTTCACATGTGTGTGTACGTGTGCACCTTTCAATTTTTAATACTTATGTTCTATCAAGTTGTTTTCCATTCATGTAGCTATCAGGCAGCTATTTGTTAGACAAACGCTTGTAGCTTGTCAAAAATTTCA
The DNA here is from genome assembly GCF_016617805.1 of Bactrocera tryoni. Taxonomy (NCBI): domain Eukaryota; kingdom Metazoa; phylum Arthropoda; class Insecta; order Diptera; family Tephritidae; genus Bactrocera; species Bactrocera tryoni. Next base: position 64,793,029 of record NC_052501.1, on the reverse strand, counting down.
AATTAAAATCAAATCCCAATTTATCAGATTAGATTGGAGTACCGTTAACGGTCCGCTGCTGTTGTTTTTTTATTGTTTTTGTTGAGTTTTTTCTTTTATTTGCTTTCTTAAACTTTTTGCTTCGCACCACAGTTAGCAAGTGCCCACAAACACATACCCACCCTCACACACTAACATACACACTTATACAAGCGCTTTCCGCCTGCCCACTAATCGCTGTGAAGAGCACAATTGTTGATTTAACTTAACTTCTACTTGCTCGCTCATCAACAATTTGTTTTTCTGCTTATTGCTTTGAAAAGTTTCCGAAATTCCTTGACTGCGGGCAAGCGCCGGCTCCCCAGCCGCTCCCTGTCAGTTTGCTATCTTCCAGACATTGACGTGCCGTGGATGAAATTGTTTTAATTTTGAATTTCAAATTCGATAAAAATAGCACGTGGCATGTTAAAACAACAACAACAACAACAATATTAATATTAACACATAAACTTTTGAGTGGCTTTTTGCTTTTGAAGCGCGGCGCTTATCGCTTGATTTCTTATAGCCGCTCAATTGCTGTGCTTTTTCGTTGCTACTTCGATTTGCTCAAGGATTTGAGTGGCTTACTGAAGTTCACTTGTAGTAGTTTTGAAAAAAATTTGCATTGATTGGCTTTGATCTTTTACTGTGGACCAAAATTTCAAGTGCTCGTGGAAGATTCGAAGTTTTTCCCTTTTTTATTTAAGTCTCTACGTATGTATTTATTAACGATATATTTTTTATTTTAACGATATATATTATATTTTATATCTTCCGAAATGATTACTTAGTAATAAGACTTTCGTCCACAAAGTGTTTATCATTCTCCTTTCTTTCAAGAAATCTCATTTCTAATTATACAAATTTGTCCAACTTCTAAAATAACCTTATTGTCGATGTCAAGCCAACAGAACTGAATCTCTAATTACATTCCATCATCAGTTATTTATGTATCTCCAGTTATAATTGTTTTTTCCCAGCGGCCTTACAATGTGTTCTTTACAATAATTGAAATCAGTCTCTAGTATTTCGTCTCTCGGAAAACAAATTATCAAAGAAATTTTAATCCATATGAATTTCTGTGTTTCTAAAGTCAGTTAGCCAATCATCATCCATTATCCATTAGCTCAGATCTCGCACAAAATAAATTATTCTGTTATTTTAGTCGTTATAGTTGTATAAAACATTTCGAAAATAGTTTTTAGGAAAGCTGCTAATATTTCTAGTTACCTAGAACACACTCTCGTTCGAACTGCATAACCTGTGAACAAATCCACTTTTATTTCAGTAGCGATCTTTTTATACGTTTTTCAATCCTGGACTCTGGAGCCATGAAAAACAACCCTTTTAAGTTATTTCTGCTTCTCAAGCGAATTAAACATGGGAAATAATTATAAAGGGAAATACCCAGCTAACATTTAATACCCCCCTCCCCCCTCCTTGAGGAATGATTACTCTTCTACAAGAACGATAGAAATGAAAATACGACTTGGTGGCACCATAAACTATAGAATAATCACCTATCTTGAGACCCAGAATTCATAATTGGATAATATACGAAGACACAGTCCAAAATCTATGCGAACGATCCCGCTTCTATTCAGACCTTAGGGCAAAACATCAGGCGTGTCCTTCGCCAGTTACCAGTCGAAATGCTCAAAGGAGTCAGCGAATATTGAACTTATCATAGCAGTAAACAACATTTGAAGAAGATAATCTTCAAAACATAATTGTCAAAAGATAGTCTTTGGAATAATAATATCAGGTTTCTGCGTTCTTTCTTTAAGCTGTCGGTAGAGTAATCTGGCCTGTTTTTTAACATTATTTTTTTCATAGAAATTTTTATTTTACAGTAGAAATTTTTTCACATATAATGAGGTATATCGTCGAGTGTATTAACAAATTTTTTCGGAATGTTTTGATGACATCTGTCGGAGAAATGGCTGGTTGAATGAGATGCATTTTTGTACTGGCGGACACGATTTCTCATACTTGTATCATCTAAAACAGAAAAAAAAATAAAATTAAGCAAATCGGTTGAGTAGTTCGACCGGAATCATGTCCGCCAGTTTAAAAAAGTGTGAGCGCTTCGAACGTCGGGCGGTAATATTTTAGGGCTAGTGGGTTTCTACATTAATTCTAAGGGTATAAGGGAGCAGAAAATGCAAAAAAAAAGAAAAATTTGAAAAAAGATTGCCCTATTGACCCCTTAGGGAAAGTAGGGAACCTCGAAATAAATCGTCCTTTAGATATTGCTTATTTAATCAACCTCTCTAAAAGGCGATATATAGAATTATGAAGATTTTTTTATAACGGGTGAAATATCGAATGTAACGGCATTGATGATTTAGCTCGTAAAATATTAACAGTTTTCTCCATTTGGATTACCTACAATACGGTTAGGAATTAGGTTTTCTGGCTTTATTACTAAGTTAACGATAGTAGAGTGCCTTTGTAGCACCCAGTCAATACGAGAGATAGCACAAGCTATTTGTGTTTCAAACATCCTATAAATTATTACACTTGTCAGCATTTCTTCACTCTCAAACAGAGAGAACTTAAATCTCCTCCTTCTTTCTCTTTGAATAATTCAATACCAAATCCAATAAGACACAGCAAAATGCTTATACAAATTGATTTATGTCTTCGACATGTTATTCTTCTGGCTTATCGCTCACTTCGCTGCACCTTTTGTTCTACTTGCATGAGGCATTCTCTAATATTTTTTCGAAGGTCTACCCTCATTCTTTTGTATTTTTCGTTTGTCAAACCACATTAAAGCATTTAGTGTGATTTTATTTTTTTTTTTGTTTTTTTTGTATATTTATGGAATCTTTTGTGCAGACAATTAGATTTATTTGGCCAAAAATGTAAGGGTGACTACAAAATACACTTAAAGTTAAATTAATTTTAGTTAGAATTTTTATTATATTTTTTTTTATAAAAAGGAATTTCAGAAATGAGCAGGAAATTTCTGTGAACTTGCTATTCAACTTATATTTTTACTTGAAATAATATTTTCAACATAAGTACATACGTTTGTATATATATTTATGCAACTATGTTCATATAAAATATCTTTTGTCAGTATGCTGCTCTTTTCTCCTCAACTTTTTCCATTTCCTTCCTTAATCTTCCTATTTCTTGTAATTTCAGTTATATTTGCTTTCTTCATATTCCTCCTTCTTTGCACTAACTACATTGAGTTTCATCTGTTGACGTCTATCAATCATGGATAATGACTCGTTTTAGATATCAAAACCTCTTTCCACAGGAAAAAACTATAATAAACGACATCTGATAGCTCACCCCTCCATTCTCGTTGCAAAAATATTTCTTTGTACTCCGTGTCTCTGCAATCTTTTTTCACTCCATTTTTTATATTAATAAGGCATTTACTCGTTATGTGGGTCTGTAACTCGGCGCTCACCCTCCCTCTCTGTCGGTTGACGATAATGAGCCACATTAGCGACATTTGTATGACTGATTGGGTGACTATAGAACTCTAGTTGTTCTAGCTTCACTTGACGCAGCGCATAAGCGGTGTAGCAGGCAATGCCTCACATTCCGCGCGTTCCTCTCGCAACCCCCAAAACGCACTTTGCTCTAGCTTATCGGCTTCGATGGCTGTTTTTCACTTACATTTCTTGCTTTTATCACTCTGTTACTGCTTTCTGTCATTTTTTGTTTGTTAGCATGGCTTCCTCGTCCTTCACTCATTTGCGACAAAGAACACATACAATTGCTATAAATCAATGGCACTTGTGGTGCAACATTTTGTCAAGTCGTTATGCCAAAAATAATACTTTTCTCTAATTCACTTCACGTGTTTGTTACTCGGCCTTGTCAGCGAAATTTTCCATCGAATATTAAGTAATTTTCTTAGTTTACGTTTATTGTGTCTCACATAATGTCGGCTCTTGCGATGGCGTTGTTAATGATGCTTCTTCTTTTAATGAGAGCAACATGTTGCAAATAAATGACTGATTATTTTAGTGATTTGTTGCAAACATTTGTTTTCTAAAACTTCTTTTTGTTTTGTTGGTACTTCATAATATGTTAGATAAGTTCTCAGGTTTGCTGTATAACTGTCTGTATCTCCTTGATCACTTGAGAACTGCATTAAGCAGCATTTACTTATTCAAAAAATTCCAAATGTCCAAAAAGAGATCCCTAAGAACCATAAATAAGTTTCAATTGAGCAAAAATCTGCTTTCCTTACACAACAGCTGCTGCGAAAAGTTTTCAACTAAGTCGTTTTCACTTGGAACTAAAATTGACAAAACATAACTCTGTAAATAAAAGGAAATTTTTAGTTTGATATATTTAAAAGCTATAGTAGCTTGAAATCTTCGATAATTCACCACCACCAGGAGAAGAAAGCCTTATTTATATCTTTCTAAAACTTCTATTCATTCGCTTCACTTTTCCTAGTCATTTTCGTATAATCTTGTACTGATACCGCATTTCTTATTTGGTAATGCACAATGGCAAAACGAGGGCAAGACAAAATATCTCCTGTCATTCAACGAACAGTTGACACGATTTGGCTCCCACGTCATTGTAAATAGTCATAACTTCGAAGTCGTAAATAATTTCGTCTGTCTTGGAAAAAGTATTAACATCATAGGTACTACTTCAGACTGAGTAAACAATTGAAAAGTAAACCAAACTCTATAAGTCACTCATCATCCCCCAACATTTGATGATTCGCCATTAAGCATTTTCGAGAGAAAGGTGCTGCGGAAGATTTATCGTCCTTTGCGCATTAGCAACGGCGAGTATCGCATTCGATGAAACGATGAGCTATACGAGATATACGACGACATTGACATGATTCACCGAATTAAGAGACAGCGGCTTCGTTGGGTAGGGCATGTCGTCTTAAGGGATGAAAACACTCCAGCTCTAAGAGTATTCGACGTAGTACCCGGCTGGAGAAGAAGAACAATAGAAAGACCTTCACTCCGTTGGAAAGACCAGGTGGAGAAGGATCTGGCTATACTTGGAATCTCCAATTGCCACTAAGCAGCGAAAAGAAAGAACGACGGACGCACTTTTTAAACTCGGCTATATCAGCGTAAGCGGTGTCTACGCCAATAAAGAAGGAAAAGAAGAAGATATCTTAATTTTCACTACCAGACGAATGGTTAGCAATAAACTCAGAGCTTTTGTGCTTATACTAGGCGACTTCACCCACTTACAAATGTCAGAAATTTCATCACTTTGGTAAATTTTGCCGAACCACTACAAAACCACTTATTTTTAAAAAGCAATTCATTTAAAAAAAAAAATTATAAAAACCGTAAAAACATTGCCTTCGGTTGCAAAAATACATAAGTTCAATAGATACTGATATATAATTCTGATACTTTATATAGTCCCTTGAACTGCGATATACAAATCGAGTTTTTGATAAGGCTGCTCAGAAGCAGAGGAGGTCTTTTAACGTCTCTTTCATGCCTACTTCCCTGCGCTATATTCTTGTATCATCGGTACTTATCCCCATACGGCTCTAATATAATACTAGTAAGTTGTGACCTGTCATTAGATATAAAACGTCAAGTATTTCTTTCGAGATCTTCCGTTGCGCATGACCTTGGCGATCCTGCATGCCCATAAAACGTTCCGTATTACCCTAATCCGTCTGTCTGCTATTTTTTAAATTTCATTATTTATCGATTGGCGGCTTTCGTTTTTTCTGAACTGTTTTGATAGCCAAGCGCATGACACTTTGGCAATCTCATCAGCTATTTAGTTTCCCAGAAGCCAGCATATTTTCAGCCGCCTTCCGGTAGCCACTATATCTATTGCTTTCTTGCTTCTAAAAACATTCTCTGATGCAATGCTAGTCAATTTATTGCTTTGGTTGCCACTTGGCTATCGAGATAAATATTTATATTCTTTGTGACGTCTCCTGCGTTATTAGCTATCTCAGCAGCTCTCCTGACCTCGAGTAATTCAGTATGGGGGATGCTGGAGAGTTGCGGTAGTTTATAAGATCGCCTGAGAACTAGCTTCATGCAATAGATCCCTGCGCTCACTCCACCAGCCATGTTTGACCTATCCGTAAAGATATTAAAAGTTTCGCGTGTGGGTAGCGTGTCCCTATACCAACCAATATCTTTTATTGTAATTTGATATCTCTCTCTTGGATAAGGGTATGTGGTCTACTTTATCTACCGACCCCTACTTACCGAGCTATACCCTTCTCCATGACAACAATAAAAATATCTATAAAACCACACACTAATAAACAGTTATCATAAAAAAACAATAAATACAAATATGTATTCAAGCACATTTTAACGGTATTTTGGCGCTGCAGCTGTCAGTAATGGGTCCAGCGCACAAAACAAGGCTGACAAAAAACAGCAAACCGACAAACCAACTGGGGTAAATGTAATGCTGGGCCATAAAGCGACAGCGCTTGACAGCAACGCCGATAAGCGCCGAAAAGAGCGTATAAAAACTAACAACATGAGACAGCAATATAAATTGGCAAGCGATGAGCGGCAATAAATGTTATCATAAGCGCGAGTGTGTAAGTGTAATACATGTAATTTTATATGTGTGTATTTACCGTTACTGCAAATGTATGTTAGTGCGTCCAACTTTCGCTTGTTCGAGCTTAAAGCCCAACTACCACGCCGTTTGCTTGTAGCGCGGCATTAAATGATAAGGAAATACATTAAGTTTAAGCGCAAACCCTTTCACTCACACACACACACACACACACATGCATACTTGTCACACATGAAGTGCGATTAAATTTGATTGCGAGTTAAAGCGATATTGTTTGCCTTAATAATAACGGAGCTTTTACAGCATTGTTATGCTGCCCGCGCCGAAGTTCGGGCTACACGGCGTATGAGTGTTCGTTCGTTTGCCTGTGAAGTGGCTGAGCTTTAGCTGCGCTACATGTTTGCTGTGTAAACGTGAATTGCCAGCATTTATGGAAATCTATTAAATGCGCCACTGTCGTCGTTATCTTTAATATGGAAACGGAATTTATGACCAATAATCGAAGTTTGGTTGGGATTTAGTTTTACGCGTGAAAACTTTGTTTATGCCCAAGCAAGCGTGGTTATGAGCAGTGATAATGTTGCTAATGGCAAAACATTGCTATTATGACAGCAGTAATGAAGGGGACAAATTGTGAATGAAAGGAGATTTGGAAGAAGTTGAGAAGAAGGAGGAAATTGTGTCAAAATTATTATTAGAAAGGAACGCAAAAAAATGTTGTTGCATTACTGTCATGAATTAATTTTGTTTACATTAAATCTAGTTTCGACGAACAATACAAAATATAGTTCATATATAGAATGAAAAATGCCATATACATTTCTCTTGGCGCTAAGTGGCGTCACTGTAGCAGTTCTCTAAGGCTAAGTATTATAATTTTGCACAAAAGTGGAGAACTATAATTGAAAGTAGAAGCTATAGAGAACTGTTAAGGTGTTCGTGAAGTTAGAATTGCAAATAAATTATTATTAATATATTAGAATTTCCGTTATACTCAAAATTGATTACTGTTAAAATTCAGGGAGAATTTTTGTCGTCAATAAATCACGTTAAAGTATCAAGGCTGGTAATTCTGTTGGGAAATTTCTTAAGAATTCAAAATCCAGAAAATGTTTCTGCTAAAATTTAGTTGTTAAAACGGAAAAAATGTATATACACCTCCATTGAAATTAATTTATTTTCAAGCGCTTTTTTATTGAAAAGGACTGCGTTCGCATTACTTCAGGGCAAGGTTTTCAAGATGAAGGACTCTCTTACACAAAACCCATTAGGATAGGAACAAGTAAGTACTCGCCTAACGTCGTTCGTTCGGGGGCTAGTTTTATAGGCCTCGCGTGGGTTCAGTATTGATCAAGCTTCTAGCTCGAACCGGACGTCAAAAGGTTCATGGATCCACTTCGTCGCAATGGTAGGTGTCCTAACTAGACACTGTCCCGTTGGCACGCTGTGAGGTTAAAAACTTTGAAGAACGCAATTTACTCGTATCAACATTGCAATAAGGAATATGAGGTGGTGGCATCTAGACTTTTTCTTCTTCACTATCCAGCTTTCACCAGACTAAGGCTTGAGCATCTTTTTTGCTAATCTTTCTACGAACCCGATGAATTGGTTGGAGATCTACTCCAATAAGCAGCTCAATAAATTTGTAACTGGATCCGTGCTCTTTGTAGATATACGAAAGTCTTTTCCATGCTTAGGAGTTCTGGGCATCACAACAGACAGAATATCAGCTTTGTACCTAACCTAACCTATCCCTTTTTTACTGGATTTTTGGTATACTTATGTTTGACTAATCTTGTTTTAATGTTATGTGTGATTCTTTTCATCGATATCACTCAAAAAGTTTATGGTTTGCTTCGTCTAATGGTTCGTCTCCGTAAATACATGCAGGACTTTTCGTGTTTCGCATGTTGTAGTTCATTTTGCCATGTTTTTGACTGCGCCACATCTCTATATTTTTTATCAGTTCGGTTCCTTCTTCCTTTGGGTTCACTTGTCCACCGCAGCGCTCTGAATTTGAGCCCAGTGCGACAGTTTGTTTTGAATTCTTATAGCGAGATACTTTAGGCTTCCCGTCTTTTGAATATTTTCTAAATGAATTTGCATGTTCATCTCCAGTTTTCTCGTGATTTTCGTAGTAAGCAGGACAGCTCAGCTTTACCGCGGCTAGGCAGCGACCTAGTAAGCCCAACTATGTCTATGTTCTCAGCATAATTTGGGTTAGTTTTCGTCATTTCGCAATAATAAATGCGTTTCTCATGTCAATTGTAGCGAAGAAGACTATTTGCCTCGAAAAATGTTCCTTCGACCAGCTTTTTCCACGCTACGTGTGACGGCTCCGCTGATGAAACTGCCTAGTCCGAAACCGTGTTGGCGCTTTGAAAGTCCTCGAGCATTGTTTATGGTGGCTATGATGCGGGGTTTCAATGTTTTTTCTAGCAACTTTCTTATAATACCTAGCATGCACATTGAAACTATTTAAATTTTATTTAATATTTTGAAATTTTTATAATTTTCGCAAGAAAACAAAGTATACATTTTTAAATCCGAGAATTGAGATAAAAAAATAAAAATCCAATTTGTAATCCAAATTTTTTTATTACAACAACAGTCTACTCGGTACATGAAAGCCTTTGCTTTCATTATTTTTATACTCTCGCAACAAAGTTGCTAAGGAGAGTATTATAGTTTTGTTCACATAACGGTTGTTTGTAAGTTTTAAAACTAAAAGAGTCAGATATAAGGTTATATATCCCAAAGTGATCAGGGTGACGAGTAGAGTTGAAATCCGGATGTCTGTCTGTCTGTCCGTCCGTCCGTGCAAGCTGTAACTTGAGTAAAAATTGAGATATCATGATGAAACTTGTTACATCGCATTCCTTGGCTCCATAAGAAGGTTAAGTTCGAAGATAGGCAAAATCGGCCACTGCACACGCCCACAAAATGGCGGAAACCAAAAACCTATAAAGTGTCATAACTAAACCATAAATAAAGATATTAAAATGAAATTTGGCACAAAGGATCGCATTAGGGAGGGGCATGTTTGGACGTAATTTTTTGGAAAAGTGGGCGTGGCCCCGCCCCCTACTAAGTTTTTTGTACATATCTCGGAAACTACTACAGCTATGTCAACCAAACTCTACACAGTCGTTTTTTCAGGCATTTCCATATACAGTTCAAAAATGGAGGAAATCGGATAATAACCACGCCCACCTCCCATACAAAGGTTATGTTGAAAATCACTAAAAGTGCGTTAACCGACTAACAAAAAACGTCAGAAACACCAAATTTTACGGAAGAAATGGCAGAAAGTAGCTGCACCCAGGCTTTTTTTAAAAATTGAAAATGGGCGTGGCCTCGCCCACTTATGGACCAAAAACCATATCTCAGGAACTACACGACCGATTTCAATGAAATTCGGTATATAATATTTTCTTAACACCCTGATGACATGTACGAAATATGGGTGAAATCGGTTCACAACCACGCCTTCTTCCAATATAACGCTATTTCGAATTCCATCTGATGCCTTCTCTGTATAATATACATATGTATACATTAGGAACCAATGATGATAGCGGAATAAAACTTTACACAAATACGGTATTTGAAAAATATGTAAATGACGTATAATGAAATCTCGATTATCACTTTATCATGCGAGAGTATAAAATGTTCGGTGACACCCGAACTTAGCCCTTCCTTACTTGTTGTTGCTTAGAACTTTCAAAAGCAGCTTATTTAACAGATATTTTTATATATTTAATTTCAACAATTTTTTGCGGTGGCCTTTTTTGTCTTACACGATTTACAATAGTTTTTGTTAGATTTCAAGTTTCAACAAAACTTTACGGGAAAATTAGTGTTTGGAAAATTTAAACTATTATTTCGTATTTATTTGTATTGAACTAGTTTGAGTGACAGCTCTATTACTGAATAATTTAATCTTTTAAAGTGATTTACATTTAAGTTGTATTTGCCCTAAAATTTTGCTAGAATACTCTTTTGTTGTCTCTGATCAACCAAAAAATTACTGGAATGCTTTGAATTGCTACAACTGCAGCGAAGTTACAAAAAAATATATGCAGCCCCTGTTGGTATGCTACATTTTTGAGCTTTCTGTTATTAAACCTAACTAACTGATATTCTTGGCGCAATGAATTCAAACATAGAGATATGCTTTTAAGTATTGAATTAAAAATAAGCTCAACACTTCTGCACCCTCATTTGACGCATTTTCATCACATTTCTATATTAATTGCCTTAAATAAATTTTAGTTCTTCTGCACATATGCCTCTTCATATATCTGCGTATTGTAAAGTTACGTAATCGCTTTTGCTCCAATTTCCATTCACTGATTGCCTCATAATCAGCGCTCGCATTTAATTTTCTCATTTCAGTTGAGAAAAAATTATTAATCTATCCGTTAGGTCATCACGAAAACTAGGTTGCAAGTATTTTTTTGCATTTGTATGTAAAAACAGCTTGCAAAATATTGCTAGAGAGTCTTGGAAGAAATAAGCATAAATAGCGAGTATTAATAATTTCCTTTCGCATATTTCAGCTTTGCCTCGTCTTCTTCATTTCATTGTGCTGAGGACTGTAATCAATGCAAAGTTGCATAAGATGCAGTTCAATTGCTGCACAAACACAGCCACACGCACGCTTGCACACACACTAGTATTCTATTTTCCACTATAGGTTCTAAGAATATCAGCGCTGTTAACATTTTTCTACACCCACACACACACACGCATACACTTGCAGCTAGTTGCGGCATTGAATATTGCAATTTCTCGTTTCTTTGCTTGAATTGCCGCTTTGCTTTTGTTGTTTATGCGCAATTATTGTTGTATTTTTGCCATGTCCCAGCCGCTGCCGACATCTTGGCCATATTGTAGAAACCTTACCATGCGCTATTGATGAGCAAATAATAAGCAGTGTGCATGAAGCGATGATGAAGACGAGAAAGTATTGAATGAGTAAAGAAAAGAGGTGAGAAAAAATGCAGCAAAACGAAATGAAATTGTATGAATCAAAAATACTGCAATAATGAAAATTGCTTAGCCGTATTGCGCAACATTTGCGCGCTCACCTGCTATGACAGGTATATACAAGTGTATATATGTATATAAAGATATGCCTGTATGTAAGGTTATAGCTTCGATTACGTGCCTCGAAATCACAAGGTTTGATTGCGTAATGCAGCTCATTGCTATTATGCGAATATTCACTGCATTGCCAGTGTGGTAGTCAAGCACATTGTTCGAGGTTCGCTGCTTTGCCCTTGAAATTTTTATATGATATATTTTAGCTATTGACTAGGAGATAAGAACATGCGAACTAAGTCGTTCAAACCAATCTTTGGGATAGTGATTATTGTTGCTTTCAGTTTTGTTGTTCTTCTTATTATAGCAGTTGTCGGTGTTACCGCTTTTTTAATTTATTAAAGTTTATAGAAGTGGAATATGTGCTCGCCAAATATATAATTCAATTTCAGAAGCAAGCGCATTTTTAACCGACCAAGAATCAGTGGTTCTGTGAACTTTTCGAAAAGTCATTCCAAAAATCAAATAATAAGTGAAAATCAAAAAAAAATTTATTACCACTTTAAATAAAAATTTTGTTTTTTAAGCTTTAATTCTTTATGCTTTTTCGGAAATTGAAAAATGGGCAATATCCGTATATAAGTGCAAGATCTTGACAACTATAGAACTATCATAACTATACCATGCACCATAATACCACTCCTAACGTGTTTAATTTTTATATTTAATGATGGAACTCGGTTTAAAATTTAAAGTTAGTACAAGACTTAGGAATCAGTTGTCCTGTAGCAACCTTATAATGCGGTTGAAAAACTTTCAACTTCCAATGTTTGAAAAAAAAATTATAAAAATGAGGGTGGCAACACCATATAATATTAAATTTACAATAACATGACTAACAACTTCTTGACACAAATTTTACTGAGCGGTATAATAATAAATTAATTAAAGAAATGTGGCAATGATTTTCAAAGCGTAGGAATCATATAAATATGGTAACACTATATAAAATTTTACATAAGTTCAAGGCTTTGTATTCGACTATGGTACTTTTTTATAGCTATAAGGTTTCAACTTACTAATTATTTAAAACCAAATAAGGTGGCAACTCCATAAAATGGTAAACTTGTCATAATAAGACCTCAAGCATTTTTTTCCAGAATCGTGTTGTCCAATTTTACTGATAATGCAATATATCATTACATATATTTCTACAACAAAAATATGCATCAAACTACTGAAAATTCGCAAGAAACCTTTATTAGGGAAGATTGACAACACTACTTTGTCTTGCCATAAATTCTGTTACAAAGTTTACAATATATATAGTAAAGAAAGTGAAACTTGTGAGCTTCTCCAAACACTTAACATTTCACGAACCTTTGTTCACCGAATTATAGACCGTTTTTTTCAAATGCTTACAGTTGATCATAGAAAGATCAGCGATTATCTTTGCGCGGATCGAACCAATTCGCCCGAAAGGACTGTTCGCGAACGCATTCACCTGAATTTCTTGCGAAAATGGAAAATTATCTCAAGGAAAATAGTCATACAGACCAGTAAAATGTCAAGCTTATTCAAGATGATCTTTACATGAAAACGTACTAATTATAGGTCACCTTCGGTCAATGTCCTTGAAGCAATATAGGATCAAAAAATGCCAGCGGCCACCAAAGATATTATATCAATTAAATTGAATAAATTAATTTAGCAAAACTCCCTTGGATTAAGAGTATTGAATATTCTTATTCAGCACTCCAGGCCAAAATTAAGCAGCAACGGCTTAAAAGAAATTTACCTGATTTCATAGATTTTTAATTTGCGGACAGAGTGGTCTCCTCTCGAATAACCCACAAAAATGTGGAAAGTTTAAAAACCTCATTGGTTTAAAAGGTGACCAATTAGAATGAAAGTTTGTACATCGCGCATCGAAGGTGCGAATAAATAATTTTTTTTTTAACTTACAGAAAATTATGAGTCTAAAAGTCTTGCGGTATTTTTATTGAATTTTTTTTTTTATTGCAATTGAAACGAATTTATGATGACTCATGCCCAGCTCTTGACCGATGCTACGGCTGCTACTATGCCGGTCTCTTTCGACCAATTCAGCGATTTTATCGCAATTTTCGACGACAGGCCTTCCGGAGCGTGGCGCATCTTCGACCACCTCTACACCAGAACGAAAACGTTGAAACCATCATTGTGCGGTGGAAATGGAAACTGTATCGGGTCCATAAACTGCACAAATTTTATTGGCGGCTTGAGATGCATTTTTGCCTTTATCGTAGTAGTACTGTAAAATATGCCGTATTTTCTCTTTATTTTGCTTCATGTTTGCGACGCTATAACTCACGAATGACTTAAAAGAAACGATAATCAATCAAACACATGTGAGCGCGCGAAATGAGCTTTCCAAAAAGGTATAGCATGACCCGATGCAACGAATAAAACTAGAACTACGCGCTTTCAGCGCCAACTAGCGAAAATACTGCAAACTTTTTTGACAACCTATATATATATAGTATAGTTTAAAAATCATAACGGCTTGAACTTGTAACAGAACTTGTGGCAGGATTTAGTATGCAGAATCATATCTCTAAACCTTGTAAGCGATACCACTGAATAGTGCTGTGCCTCGAGAGCGGAATCACTCCACTCCGCCTTACTGCCGAGAGTAACTTTAAACTTCTACGTAAAGTTTATCCTCTTCGTATCACCGTCTCTTGGAAGAAAGGCCGTTTTCTAAATATATCGATATTATTCCATGAGAACAACTTTTTTATAAAGAAAATTATGTTATAGTATAAATAGACCGAGTTCAAACTGAATAGTTCTAGAGTTAGTTAGAAACAGGTTCAGATTCAAGTAAAGTAGCCAAAAATTTCACAAAGCCTTAGCAGCCAAGACCTCTCTGCATCAAATCCGAAGAATATTGCTCTTTGAATCTGTTCTACCATTGATTTAAACTAACTGAGATGGAAGTCTGCACTGAAATAGGAGCTTATGTGGTAGTAAAGCTTTTGACCTTTATATTATAATGTTTGTGCCAAGAAATACATTTTTTATTTTTTAGAAATGTTTTGATTATAAAAGATTAGACAACCAGCTTACCAAGTCGATCGAATCAAAAGCTTTCTCGAAACACTTAAGTGCATATCTACATATCTTAAAGCTTCTATCCAATTGTCATTTTGCTAAAAAGAAATAGTTGCTTAAATCGGGGATAATGTATGCTTTTCAATATCTTATTTGAATGATAATATTAGCGCACGACTGTTGGGTCACAGTTTATTGATTTATTTGTCGAAGAAAGAGTTCAAGAAGGCATAATATTATTAAACGCTGAAGTCATCAAAAATTCTAAATTGCGCTCATGAAGTCTAAGGGAAGAATTCGTTTTCGTGAATCGAGTTTCCTTACCTCATTCTAAGATAATGCTTAACTGGCTCAAGGGCTTACAACTAATTAAAAATACCTACAGATTATTTTTTGAGATCATGCTTGAGAGAAGCGTTTAAATATTCATATCTATGTATATCACAAATTTTATAAATAATTTATTAAATAGTATATATTTTTTTAAGAGATTTGATGTACAAGTATGCATCTTCCACTCTGAATTTTCTCTACTCAAACGAATACCTAAAAACATGTCTACAAACCGTGGTTTCGTTACAATACCGTTAGTTGAATAAGCATAACACCAAACTAGTATATACCTGCTATACAGGCACGCTTTCCATATCTGTCTAACTCTAATCTCTATTCATTTCACCAACACCACCACATACGCACATTGTGCATGTTCTATTGACACTTCTATCAATTCATTTCCCAAATTTGTCTCTTGGTTTTGTAACGAAACACTTTGATCTCAATTAACCGAAACAAAGTCAAATTTAAGTTTTGTATTTATTATCTACTCACACACACATACCTACATACACAATACACACAAACACACCCATACAAGTCTGACAATGGTAAATAATCAAAGTAAAACAGTTTTTGTTGAATTGTCGAAATGAATGTTGAAAGGCTGTCTCATTTGGCAAATCTCATTTGAAATTTTAGCTTCATTAAGGCGTGTATGTCAAGCCAGCGCACACGCACACAGGCATAGATGCACACCCACAGGGAAACGGACACACGCGGTGCGCTGACATACGCAGCATCAAATCAAGGGGCGGAGCTCACCGCAAAAGCTCATTATGGCAAGAAACCCTGTAGGAATTTTGTATTTTTCTCTAGTTATTCAATGAACCATAAAGATTTTCAATTTTCAGGCGTCAATGAACTACCATGTTCTGTGACATGTGAAGAGAAATTTGAGATAAAATCAAATATTCCAATGGAAATCGTACAATGGCTGGCTAGATCCCCTAAAAGCAAAAATAAAAGATATTTGGGCAAGGACCTGTCAGACCTTTTGTCATACATTTCATGACAGGAGGACCCAGCGGAAACGCAAGTACTCCTCTCATATTTGATTAGCGCTCGTTGAGCTCTCTTAATCAGGCTACAAACTGTACTCGTTCTCAGCCCCAGATAAAATAGTATTTTTTGGCAGCTCAACAGTCTTAAAATTAGCAGAAATACACTTTTTTCTGTAGCTGACTAATAGCTAAGCATCTACTTGGAAATCGTTGCAGTGGCTTGGAAGCCAGAAAGCTCTGACCGTGAATAATCTGCAGTAGACTTTTTTAAAACTCTATTTGATCTTCGTGAAACCATAGTCTTGCTAATCCAAAGGCTTTCTTCTTTGCTGGCGTAGACACCGCTTCCGTGTTTATAGCCGAGTAAATAACAGCGCGCCGGTATTTTCTTCTTTTCGTTGCTTGGAGCCAATTGGAGATTCCAAGAGGAGCCCAGAAAGCGAGGGATGGTTCGCGTTCTCATTTTAGCTCGCTTCAAGCGGATGTTTTTTTGGCTTTCCAAAGGATACTTGATCAAACATCGGTAGTCGTGAGCCATTTGTAATGAAAATCAGAGAACTATCCTCACTTGCGTGAACTTCCACACATGACTCCTTACTCCATAGGTCTTGGACAGAGAAAAATCAGAAGGTACTTAAAGAACTATCTTTGGATTGAAACTATTTTGCATATACCTGAAGTTCTCTCTAAGACATAACATGGTGAATGACACATTGAAAGACTTTGAAGAATGTGCTAGGTATGGACAATGAGTAAGAAGCTTTGAGAGCTACTATGCTGTACTATATGACAGTATAATATAAAATTATACTTTGGATGCCAATATATCTCTTACTTCACTCTCATATATTAAGCACAGTAGCACACTCTCAAGGATGCCTTTCTAGAAGCAGATGGTTTAAATAAGAAGTTGCTTGCGGCTTCGAAATTTTTGTATATAAATTTCCTACGGGGAACATTTCACCAAAATTCGCTGAAGCACTTTAAATCGTAGCAGCTTCAGTGCGGCGTGTCAATCACTCATTGCCTCCGCTCTCTAATGCCACAACAGCTCAGCTGCTCATAAAATGTCAATTGCTGCTTATCGCATTGCAATCGTTACTTAAATATATATATATATGAGGTACGTATGTGTGTGTGCATTTGCGCCGTGGCAGAGGGTTTGCAATTTGTTCGCTTGATTGTTTTGATGCGCCAATCGCTTGAGCCAAAAAAAAAATCAAATTAAAAGGCGATGACATAAGCGACAAAGTTGAAGGTAAGGCCAAAGGGGTTGTGAAGAAAGTTGAGGAGGGAAAATTATGAAGACTCGAATAACGCGCAGATGCTTTGTACGTGTGACTCAGCCGAGGTTTTGTTAGTGGTTGAATTGTCTGATGACTTTAGCTGGAATGTCTGATGCTGGGATCAGCAAAAATTTGTGACGCACACATACATACATACACACATTTTTATATAAATTTGACAATCATTTTGTGGGCGCTGCCGAAATGTCACATCCCCACACTCGTATAGCCACTCAAAAAGAGACATGAAAAGCTCTAAATGATGAGAAAGAAATTTAAAATCAAAAAATCTTTATTACAGTGATGATAAAATCTGAAACAAATACTTCTAAAGCCGTTTGCTTTTGTTGCGCAGACTTTGTCTGCTGTCGTGTGGCATTATAAAGTTGTAAGGTTAGGGTCGCTGTGTTGTAAAATTGTCAAATTGGTTTGACAAATTTCTAATTCAAACGATTCTGCGGTGCTTTGTTTACGAGGCCGCAGAGCTGGTGGTGAGTGCTTAAGTTGAGTCAGTTTAATCGAGTTTTCAAAAAGTTTTCGGAATGTGATACTTCAAAGTAATTGTGAGTCTTTATATCGTTTTGATTGCTCATAATGAAATAATGATGAAAACAGAAAATATAAAATTGATTGTGTAAATATAAAGTTTGTTAAGAAAATCCTCAATATTATTAATCAATCCTCTCCAGTGTTCATTGATTCGATGAACCAACCTACCGAAGGGCCATACTGTATCGTATAGACGACTGAAAGAGTCGGATTTGGTAATATCACCACTAACAACTGAAATTTCTTGATTTTTGCCGCTCATATATTTCTCCTAACGTGCGCAGGGAGAACCCGAGATACCATTACTTTGATAGCCTTCATGAATCGCCTCTGTTTTTTTTTTCAAAACAACGTGTTAAGTTGGGCTTACAATTGGTCAGTGTCGTTCGAAGAGTGTTTCTCTTACACAAAAAACCTACTTGGTCTAATAACGCATCGAAATTATGGCTGCCAACAGAATGTTCAACTAAAATATGTACAAGACTTTTCGGAATTTTTCTTTGTCGTTTTTTTTTTGGGAGGAGGGACCTTCCAAGATGACAATTTTGTGAACGATATTAATCATTCGAATTGTCCGCAAAAGCTACACCTCATTCTGGACTGCGCCCTTTCAGACATGCGGAACAATGCGCCTAAATACTGAAGCCTTGACTTCAATATTATTGCTTTTATATGGTCCACAAAACTGCCGTCTGGTATTACACCTTTAGGCCAAGCTTAGCTATTCCCTAAAACAACCGAGTTCGGTCAAAGCCTGCACCAGGTTCTACCATTTACGACTATTTATCCGCGCACGTTTTTAAAAGGCTCCCCATAGCTACTACATTTCATCGTTTTTGCTATTCGTAGAGGTTTGTTTGATTTTCATCCTTCCGCTCCACTGTGTTGCGGCTAGTGGAAAAGTAACTTTTCTCCGATTATTTTTTTCAGTGTTTTTAATGATGCAATTTTGTCACAGACATTCCAAGTAAACAAAAAACACATAAAGCTTATTTTTATGTTGGCCCGTTGATTTTTAATTGTTTTTAGAAGTAAAATATATAAAATTTTCACGAAAAGAGGGGATTTCAGGGCTGTATTCAAAATGATCTCATTTGATTTTGGTGACAGATATTTTGATTCGGAAAAAAATCTGCCTTCGGATAAGTATTTCTGTAAAACAAAGGAATGTTGTTTGAGATATTTTCATATGCACCTTTTTTAGAGCGAAAACTCGACTAAAGGTCCATTTTTCCTTTAAATTTGGGTTAGGTAAGCAATATCTAAAAAGTCCCAGAGAGTCCCAGTTCCAAACCACTACAGAAATGTTACATGATTTGTTTTCAACGAACTGTGAAAAAATCAGCTGCCCATACCTGCCCTCCTGGGAGTTATAGCGATTTTAGTATATCACTCTCAGTATTTATTCCATAGAAATAGAACGGAAATTCTCGGAATCACTTATTGAGTAATTTAATCATATTGGTTTTCGAAATAATTCTTTCATTTTTGGTCCCAATTGGGCAACTATCAGAAGAAGCATTGGAAGCTGGAAACACAGGGCTTACCATGCGAGGAAAACATCAAGAAAAGACAATTGTGAAGACATATTACGTTATCTGCTCGCCAATTCTGATCCCGCAATCACAAGTAGGAGAATACTGAAGGAGAAGAAACACCTGAAATTATCAGAGGAAGCAATGAACTTATTGGTAGATGACTGATAATTTGTAATTTTTCTGAAGAATTCAATAAAATATGCCTTTGTTATAAAAAAGTATCTTCAAATTTTTCTTTTTTTATTCTACATCTATTCTAGCACTCCACAAAAATGAGCATAACTCTCTTAAAACTGAAGCTATTGACTTCAAACCGGTATCAAATTAAGGCTTTTATTGCCACCTTTCTAATAATAAATGAATGAAATAGATTTTAGTTTTATATAAAATTTCAGAATTTTTCAACAAATATCGAAAAATCATGAAAATTTGACGTTTATAATTCTTGTTCGGACCACCCTATACTTTATTTAAAAAACTAATCATAGGGTATTTATCAGAAATAAAAGAAGAATTAAAATAAATTTTTTTTGTAAATTTTTCGAACAACTTTTTTGTTTTTTTTTACTTTTGTTGAAAATTTGACCCAACAATTTTTTTCGGTGTAAATTTTTTTTCACTCATTCTGTTTGGGATTTCATTCTGACCAATCTGTAGAACTCATCGATACAATTAAAATTACAGTTTAGGCAATATGATTTCCAAAAAATTCCGGTTTCGCAACACTGTGCGCTCCTATACTGTTGATATACTGCCCCTAATTTGACACCTATTGTAACCTGTTTGAGCTCCAAGGCCATTATATCCGGTGGGATGATACCCGCTTTGGTTATAATCGTCTCGTCTGATGCAGTGCAAATTGCGCACTTGACGCTAATTAGAAAATTAACTTTTTTGGCATACACCATACACTGTAGTACTGGTCTTTATTTGGGCGCCGTTTACTTCAATATAAATTGACTATTCTGGCTTGGTCCACCAATGTTGGTCATTGTTCTTGTTGGCGAGACCGTTAAACCTGCCGCTTTCTCACATACTTTGTCGATATGCGTCTTGTAGCGAAGTCGATCAGAACTCCTTGGTACTTCAGCGAATGCTGATTCTTGGGGGCCATCGATATTTCGTGTGGTATCTCCAAGTCGTTCCCTGCTTGAGATAAGCACCTCTTCGACTTTTTGTACACTATAGTTTTATTGGCGTGAGCCAGTCTTTAATTATTGATGCCGTATAATTGCATAGGTTCTCAATTTGGCTGAGCTCTTTCCTACTACTCTAATGGCATAAGCGTATCCAATGGTCTGAATCTTCCCTGGTATGGGAGACGCTCCAGGTAGTTCAATAAGTTTTGTCTTTAGAAAAGAGAGAGCTTTGCTACTAGCAAAAATTTTTTTTTGTTTGGTTGGTACACTCTTTATATGAACGTATGTGAAGTTTCATTTCAAGCTGTCTATGCATTTATTGCTTACAAGCCATTTAGTGTCGCCGTATCACAGTACATTTGTAGAAGGTGTAGCATCAAAAGAAATTCACGAACTAATATGAAAACAATTAGAACAGTGGAAAGATGGGTTACCGAATTTAAACTTGGTCGTACAAGCCGTTAAGACGATCCACGTGAAGGACGTTCAATAAGCGCATTAACACCAGAAATCATAGCCAAAATACAGGATAAGGTTTTGGTTGCTCAACGATTGACTGAAAGAGATTTAGTCGAGGCTCCACACATCTTATTCGGCAGTGTGAGCCATATTTTAAGTGAAATTTTGAGTTTTAGAAATTTGTGTGCAAAATGGGTGAAGCATTCGCTTAACATGAAACAAAAACACATTCGAATGCGACTTTCTCAGTAATATGTGGAGCATTTTAAAAAGGAAAAAGTGGATTTTGTGCATCGATTCATCACTATGGATGAGACTTGGGTCCATTGCTATGATCCTGAATCAAAACAAGAGGATAAAGAGTGGTGTGAACCTGGTTGTTCGGCTCCGAAACGAGTTCGTGCCCGGACATCGACCAAGAAGGTTATGACACCAGTTTTTTGGGATCCGAGAGGAATCTATTGGTTTTCGGAAAAGGCAAAAGAACAGCTAGTACGATGAAGAGCGTTGCCTTCTTCGAAACGTAACAATCGACCACAACACGTGCGGGATGGTATACATACCGAGAGTTTAAGAGGGAAACGAGACGCATTTGTAGACAAAAAAAGAGAGGGACCGAAATGGGTAAGTACGAAGAGCTTGACAAGCTGGCCGACAGGGGTAGTGCTCGAAAATTCTACGAAAATCTGCAGTGATTAACAGAAGGTTTCAAGACCGGAGCATACTCTTGTAGAACCCAAGTAGGTGATCTAGTGACCGATGCCCAAAGCATACAAAAATTATAAAGGTAACACTTTTCCACCCTGCTGAGTGGCAGTGGAAGCATAACACCAGGAGATGGTGAAACCGATTCCATAATCGATGACCATTGCTCGACCATGAAGAAGTCCGAATAGCAATTATCCGCCTGAAGAACAACAAAGCAACGAGGTCGATGGATTGCCGGCCAAGCTATTCAAACACGATGGCGAAGAACTGTTAAGGAACATGCATAAGCTTCTTTGAAGAATATGGTCGGACGAAAGCATGCCCGTCGATTAGAATTTAAGTATGCTCTGCCTAATCCTCAAAAAGGGAGACCCCACAATCTGCGCTAACTACCGTGGGATAAGCCTGCACAATATCGCGTATAAGGATCTATCGAGCGTTTTGTGTGAAAGTTTAAAGCCCACCGTCAACAACCTGATTGGACCTTATCAGTGCGGCCTTAGAACTGGAAAAGCAACAACCCACCAGTATTCACCATGCGCCAAGTCTTGGAAGAGACCCGTGAAAGGAGAATTGACACACACCACCTCTTCGTCGATTTCAAAGCTGCTTTTGACAACACGAAAATGTCTGAATTTCGTATCTCCGCAAAACTAATACGTCTGTGTAAACTGACGTTGAGCAATACCAAAACCCCCGTCCAGATCGGGAAGGACCACTCCGAGCCTTATATATCTGAAATATGAATCAATATTTTACTTTGCTGCAACTGTTTTCCACTCAGCTTAACTTTGCTCGCATACAATTTTTAGAATTTCTTTTACTTGTGTTTGCAGGAAAATAAATTTTTATGAAAGAACCCTTTTGGAAATGGCTTAAAATATATATGTACAATTATATGTACATGTATATATGCATAAATATTTTTGTATATATGTACATTTATGTATGTACAGTCAACCAAAAATTTAATAAAAATATTTATTTTTTCCGCCATCAAATAAACACAGAATTTTCGTCAATATTTTCCACGAATTTCCATTTCACTTGAGCAAATAAATTTTTATGGCGAAATTCATGCTTTTACAACTGCACAGTTCCCAACATCCGCATACAAACATTTTTGCGTGCTTGTGTGTGTTTGTATGTGTACGTAACTGTACATCATAATTTTCGCATCAGTCATCGTCATTTTGAGTGCGTCATCACTACTACATTCCACAATGCCAAAGTGAACAAACATAAATACCAATAAATGTTGATACACAAAATACTCAATGTCAGCATGAATGGAAAACACGCAAACACACACACGCAGGCACCACTTATGTGTACAGCAACGCAAATGCATAAAAAGGCATTAGGGCGAGTGCATAATGGCAATGAAATGCTTTTTTATGGTACAACAACAACAATAGTTGTATACTTACAACAACACAAGCACACTCTGGCGACTGTGCAAGGCACGTTAAAATCACATATCGTCACATAAAAGTACCCATAAGCACAAACATAAATAGCAATATCGGCATGTGGAGTGTATTGGCATTGCTCTGCCTGCCTGCTTGCTTGCTTGTTGTGCTGAGATATGGGTCTCACTAACGTCATTCACATCACTTGCAGTTATCACTCGATATATTCAATGCGTTGAACGATGTGTTGGAAGTGAGTGTGTATGTGTCAGCATGCACTTCGATTTGTTTGTTGGCATTTGTGCGACAGACATTAATCATCGGTTGTGGAACTTATTGAATGTTATGGAGTGCTGTTGCAACACACTTTCAACTGGCAACGAGGCCAGGATCGCTGGCGACACATGGTGTGTCATTAACTGTAAGATGCCAGCAAACACAAATGTAAGTATATGTTATATAAGTTCGTGTAAATGGCTATGAATGGTTAGTTGATGAATAGTAACAGCTTGAAATGTGTAGCCTTTTAAGCAAATATTTTACTCTACTTTACAGCATATTTGAGTTGCGAGTAGTATTTTGAGTATTACTTAATTCACACACTCGTTAAACAGTAAAAAGGAAATTACGTTCCACAAAATTTACCTTTTTTCAGGGAACTACTTAATTAAAAAAGCAACAATTTCAATTTTTATTTTGATTCCACAAAATGGAATCCACAAAAAGGAATCCACAAAATATGTTCCAGAATTAGCTGGCTTTAAGCACTCGCGATTGTACCAAATTCCCTTTAAGAATGTGCTGCTAAGTTTTTAAATAATCACTGAATGGAATCCATAAATATTCCACAAAATAGTGGTTTCATACATTCATGACCATTTTAAACTCATTATAAAAATTACCTTTGTTTTTCTAGGCAACTAGTTTATTAAAAAACGACAATTTTTGATTTGATTCCATAAAATGGAATCCACAAAACATGTTCCATAAAATAGTTGAAACAAACACTGGCGATTGTATTAAATTCCTTTTATGGATGTGCTGCTAGTTTTTCAAACACAGAATGGAATCCACAAAACACCATCCACAAAATAGCTGGCTTCAAACATTCACGACAGTTTTAAACTCTGTTCCTGGGTAGGTTGCTAGTTTTCAAAACCTCAATTACTAAAACGATTATACTTTGTGGAATGTAACCGCAGTTTGGAAATGGATGAATTACCTTCTTTAAAATTTTTAAGTACTGAAATATTAATCCGCACTACTTATTTTTGATACTCTTATTATGAAAAAAAGAGTATTTTATTAGTATTTTAGTTCAAAGAGATTTACATGTCATAATTTGAAATTTTGGTTAAAACGAACTAGTATTTTCCTAAAGGAAGAAAGTTAAAAATGTATGTAATGTAACAATAAATACCACTAGTTTGCAGTCAATTTTTGGATTGTGTTGTTAGAGGCTGGTTTTTCTTGCTGGATTGGTATTTACGGTTATCTTGGAGAATAAATACTATAAATATAAAACTTTAGAGAATAAGTTCCACAAATTATGCTCCACTGTCAAATTTTTTAACATAAAGTATATAATGCAGCTAAGAAATATTTAGGTTTAAAAATACAATCCACATAAATCCACTCATAGAAGTACGGTGTTTAACATATCTGATATAAACAACACTATTTATGACAATCCTTAAGAATTTTGTAAATAAAAAAATTAGTTAGTTCCACTAAACATTTCGTTGACATAATTTATTAATATGCCTAAACGCATCTAAAAAACAGTTAAGTTCCACAAATACAATGCCTTTAAAGGTTTTGAAAATATATAATAGTCATACAAATAAAACGCATGCCATGTTTATAACAATACTAGTATTTATAATAATCTGTAAGATTCTCTAAATAAAAAAACTATTTTGAAGAATAAGTTCCACAAGTTGTGTTCCACATATTACACGTAAACTTATTATTACGACATACATTAACACGATATGAAGTTACGTTGAATTTAGCTACACAATATATAGGTTCCACAAATACAATACACATAAAAGTTTCCGAAAAATTTTAACAATCATACATCTAAGGGTAATATCATTTATAAACAATAATGCGTATGGTAGTCTTGGGATATTCTGTAAATAAAAAATATTTTGGAGAATACGTTCCACAAATTACGTTCCACACATTAGACGTACAATTTTTATTAACGTTATTTAAAGTAATCCCGTAGAAAAGCTCACAAATATTTATGTTCCACAAATCCACAATCCATGAAATCCACATAATAAGTTCTGATACATTTAAGGCGTATATCTTATATAAATAAAGCAAAATCAGCCATTTCCAGATATTGACTTATTTTACGAAATGTACAGCTAAGCGAAGAGAAATAGCACACTTATTGCAGCATTTTTTTTTTTTATAATTTGCATTTTGTAGTTGTTCGGAGAAATCGTACACTTGAGTATTGTTCTCATTTGAAAATCGAAAGTTGTGCAAGAAAGTTATGGATTTTAGTATGAAATTTTTATTTGCATAAATAATAATAAAATATTAAAGGAATTCATTGCCACCAGAAAAGCGGTGCATTATATACGAAGTCTTTGGAAACGGGAATAATTCTTCGAAAATCGCAGAAATTTTGAAGTGTTCGAAAAAAATGGTATACCGAAACACTGGTTGTAGTCACTTTCCGGGATGGCCTTCAGTTCCGTCTTCGCTGTGGCTTGAATCTCCTTTATCGTATAAAAACGGTGTCCTCGGAGCGGTCTTTTGAGCTTGGTGAACAGCCAGAAGTCGCACGGCGCCAGATCAGGTGAATGCGGAACGATATGGGTTGAGTTTTTAGCGAAATGTTCACGAATTACGAGGCCAGTATGGGATGGCGCATTATCGTGGTGTAAAAACCAAGAATTGTCTTTCCACAATTCCGAGCTTTTTAGGCGGATAGCGTTACGCAAACGACGCATAACGTTCAAATAATATTCCTTGTTGACTGTTTGAACGGTTGGAAGGATTTCATAATGCACAACACCACGATAATCGAAGAAAACCGTCAACATGACTTTGATTTTGGAGCGACTTTGGCGCGATTTTTTTGGTCTCGGCTCTCTTTTGACACGATATTCGCTCGATTGATCGGTTGTTTCGGGGTCGTAGGCATAGATCCAAGTTTCATCGCATGGTCGCCCTGGACGCTCTTCGTCTTCGACACGTTCACGGCCGGCTTGAGACTCACTATACCACTTGTAAACATTTTTTTTAGACATAGCCATATCACCAAATGCTTTCTGAACCATCCTCAACGTATCCACAGCAGAAAATTGATTCCGTAAACAAAATTTAATGCAAATTCTTTGTTCAACAAATTTCGACATCGCAAAAAGGAAAAACTCACTTTTAGCAGCTCACAAAACGACACGTATCTCAAACACTAATGAATATTTTGAAAAAGTGACTGACAGTACTGCCAACCTAAAAAAAAAATAATTCTCCAAAATTCAAATGTCACCTTATTTTTTGGGCACAGTAGTACATATTGACTTCTGTCAGTTGTGATACAGAGATGAAAATAAAATCCGGAAGGCTCCTCCACATAAATAACTTTCGAAGTTGATCGATTAATTGTGAAACAGTGCAAGATTAATCCATTTAAAAATTTAAAAGCGCGGATTACTTTCGCTTGGACTCAGGTTGAGAGTCACAAAAATTTTAGAAAAGACTGCTATGAAGCGATGAAACAAAAGTAAATCGAATTAGACCTGAACGTAAAACGTCCGAAAGGCCGATCTCAAAACCCAAGGTACACCAAAAAAAACGGTAAAACATGGTGGAGTTAATGTCTTGTGAGAGCTGCGTTTTCGTGATATGGAGTGAGAGCGTTGGTAAGAATTGATGGTAGAATGGAGCAGTATTCCTTTTAAAACATCCTAAGGCAAAAAATGCAGCCATTTTCATTTGACTCAAAGCCTGTAAATTTGATATTCATGTAATGATCCGAAACGTGCCGCCAGGCTAGTAATGGATCGGTTATCTACCGAAAATATGAATGTGTTAGAGTGGCCTTTGGAGTGATGTAAAACTTAAGGACGGGCACAAAAAAATCAAAAATGTGGATGACCTTTTGGTTGGAGTTAAGGAAAAGTGGTATTTCATTCCATGGAGCAAATAATTTACCTCGCAGGTGTTCTACATTCACATATTTAAGCAATGATTAAGCTTAAACAATTAGTGCAAAATTTCATAAGTTAAATGCAAGTCAGTTAGCTACTTAGCGCAGTGCTAGTGCGCCATAAACCCGCATAACTGCTTATTAGCTGAGACATACAGCTGCATACTTATAGGCGCATGCAAAGGCGCTTGCCTTTGATAATTTCGTTTACCTTTTCAACTCCTTCGCTTAGGCAACCCACATTTTGCGCATCGCAAGCACTCTTTACATATGCAACAAGCGCCTGAAGGTCTTGCGCCTAAAAGTAGACCACATTCGCTCGCCTTAGTGTCAGTTGTTGCTGCATAAAAGTACTTCCTGAAATTGAAATGCGGTCTTTTCCCCTCTCAAGCACACAAACACTCTCAAATTAAAAAAATGAAGTTCTTCACACACACACTTACATATATGTATATGTGTGTGTAACTATTATCAAGCACGCGTACACATAAGTGCTGCCACAACATATACAAATGACTTACTTATGACTACTCATATCGCATCTTCTCCGCTTGTCTATGCACTTGTCTGTCATACAGTGCTCGCCAAATAGACACTGAATGCGTTGAGAAACTGAGTCATTTGTAAATAATTAAAGTGCACTTAAAACAACGAGTTGTGTTGCACTGCAAAAGTGAAATAAAAGTGCGAAGATATGCCTGTCTGTCTGTGCACAAACATGCCCAAGTACTCATTCGTGTATGTAAAATGAAGTGCATAAGCGCAGACAAGTAGTTCATCTGTATATATAAAAAAAATAACACACTTACACACACATACAAGTACTCATCATCGTGTAAAAAGTTGGAGTATTTAGAAATGAAAGCGAATACTTGCGTTTGAGTGCTCGCTGGCTGCATTTGAGTGTGTGTGTGTGTTTGATTATGTGTTTGTAAAAATGTATGTGTGTGAATGTGCAATTCTTATGTAGCTGTGGCAGTCGGTTGAGTACACTAATTTCCAGTGAAAAACTTGACTCCTCTAAGGGTTCTGAAGTAGCAGTTGTTGTGCTATTAAATATTTGCCTCAGTTATAGTTGGCAAACTTCACTGCTGAGTGGGTAGCATAAATGCCGCAATTCATATTAAACAGTTTTTATTGCACTTCTCTGCAACTTCTACTTTTTTGTGCGCTTTTTTTATGGAGTACAAAATAATTAGTTATGGCAAAGCGAAATTGTGAACGAGACGAAGTTTAAAGGCTCCAGATATGCAAGTTTTCTTTATAATTATATAACTTTGCTCATTAGTTAAAATATTTTATTGCTGTGGAGTATATAAATTATAGCGATCATAGGATAGCAGTAATATTCATTTTTTTTTTGATTTGAATACTTTGAGAAAATCATTAGAAGGTATTATAAATAGCTTAGGTTTTGTGAACTGAACCTAATTAGGAATTTTACTAATGCTAAATATTGTTTTGTTTAAGATTATACCAAAATAAATTACAAAATTAGCAAAATTTTGTTACATACGTATTTACAACCAAATAGTGCTATATGAACCAAAGTAGAATTAGAACAAGAAGAAGAACAATTAAATTCGGTAGCACCGAAGCTATAGGGTTTTTCAATAAGAGCATTAGAAAAGTTTTAAATAAAACCAAAACAGTTAGGGTTATCGATGAAATTCTTTTTCTCTGTAAAAGTACATTTCTTTTGCATGGCCACCATGTGCACGCTTGCAGAGTCCAGACGCTGAACCCAAATTTTCCACGGTTCTCAAGCATAAATCGACCGATAGTGCTGCAATTTCACCTTCAACATTCGTAAAATGTCCATCAATCGTCGCTGACTCGTTGACCAAGGCCAAAAACTAGACGTAGCCCTACAGGAGACAGTCTACCGGCGTCATATCGCACAACCGAGGCACCCAATTTACTGGGTAATTTCGTGAGATAACACGTTCACCAAACTTGGTTTTCAATAAATCGATTGTGACATTCGCACTGTAGCTTGTGGTGCCGTCCTGTTGAAACCACATATTGTCCAAACCCATATCATCCAATTCGAGCCAAAAATATTCGGTTATGATTGAGCGGTAGCGATTCCCATTCACAGCAACGTGCCCGTCTTGGTCAACATGGAAGAAGTACTACTCAAAAACGCCGCTGGTCCACAAACTGCACAAAAGCGTAGTTTTTTCAGGACGCAATGGTGACTTATAACGCATATTTTGCTTATTGACGAAGCCATTCAACCAGAAATGAGCCTCATCGCTGGCGATGATTTAATGAAAAAAAGAGATCATTTGCAAGTTGTTGCTCAGCCCAATTCACAAACATTTGACGATTCTGGTGGTCAAGCAGCTTCAGTTCTTGATCTTGTAAGATGTAGGCCAAAATTCGCAAAATTCGTCAGAACGACGTCACAAAGTTGCCAACGCTTGAGAACGACAAGTGAGAGACTGATTTCGATCTTTCCCAATTGATTGATGAACGGCAGCAATATTCTCGACACAACGAACACTTCTTTGCCTCACTGGCACGGAAACATTTCGTACTGAGCCCGTGGATTAAAATTTATCCACGAGGCGCTCAATTGTTAATCTGACAGGACTATTATGACGACCAAAAATTGGACGTAGAGCTCTTAAAGTTGAGGCCACTCACTATGAATATCGGTAGTAAATTTTAATAATTTCGACTCGTTGTTGGATCGTATATCTTTCCATGATGAAATGGCAAACTTTATTGAAGAAAAATGTCAAGAGAGCGGGAAAAGACATAGCGTCGGTTGCTGTGCCTATCGATCTACTTATGAAGTGCCTTAGAGTATATTTCACAAATAAAAATAATTTCAAATCAAGGACGCGATTTGGATCAATCAGTTCGTGAGGCAGCTGTATGCTGTAGTGAACCGATCTGAACTATTTCTTCGCATAATCCATGCAAGATTTCTTGAAAAAATCTCTTCAACTGAAAAATATGTTTGGCGGAAAGATCGATTTTAATACTGTGCCGATCTATAACCATACCCGTCTCATATAACTATATAGTGGTTCGGATCGAAAACCAAAAGTAAAAAACTTAAATTTTATAAAAAAAAGATAAAATTTTATGTGGACCAATTGTAGTATCGGGCAAGGATAATGAATGGTTTGGTTTTAATTTCAAAGTACATAAGACGTTTAACTGATGTCAGCCTGACCTGACACATTTTTTTATAGTAGGGGAAAGCTTCGAAAGCCATAGTGCGGAACTTTAATCCTCTAAACCTAACATACTCCCAACTCAAGACTCTCCCACGGAACAACCAGATAAGGTATAACTTCATGGGGGTGACAAGATGCCTACTCTGCTGTAATTGCCCTAATTTAGTCATAATGGAAGTTTCCACTTCGTGAACAGCTTTCCACCTATCAGAGGACTAACACATAAGTGTTGTCAAATTTTCCACCGTTAATCTATCACCTAGTGCAGTTTAAAACTTTTCTCTTATATTTAGAAACCGATGACAATGAAAAGCACGTATACACCGAACAAGACGGGCTGACGTCATTTTCAAATTTGTATAGATAGTTTCGGAATCCCCCATGACCGCTCAATATTTGGGACAGATGGAAATCCAGGTCCACATATTGTCTAGCTATCAACGTTTGGCTGTCAGGTTTTAGTCTGTGGGTCCATCGTCCTTTGGTTGAGGTTTGTCACCGCTGCTGTCTTATAATTACGCTCCTCTTTCTCTCCTCTCTTTTTTTGATATCTGTAATTAGCTCAAATAGCTCATATAATCTCGTAAATTCGTTTTCCTGGATGTCTATGGGCGGCATACTAGCTGGTACTTCAGCTGCGTTACTGAATATAGTTTGGAAGCACTTGTTACTCTCATTACTGTGAGTCTATGCACCAAATTATTGCTCTGGCATACACTTTTATGTCTACTGCCTGCATCCATACTTAAGCAGCATATAGTATTAGTGAGCCCATCGCTATTGCGATTAGAAGTCAATGGCCGGAGCGCACACAGCCTCTATTTGCCATAATTATTGATAAGGAATTGTAAATATTATTTGGTTTTTCTGATGTGTATGCCAAGTGTTCTTTAGTTTGGAGCCCAATATTAGCCCTAAGTACTTCAACTGTGGATGTGAAGTAATCGCACACTCTCCTATAGTGAGAGTTATTTTTTTCAAATTTCCAGGTGCGTATGAGCAGTACTTCTGTCTGGTGCTCAATCAGTTCCAAACTCATTGAAGAAAACCATTGGCGCAGACCATTTATGCATTATATTTATTTTGGAGGTCATCAAGTTGTATAGCTACTGCCACCACTATAAGGTATGCCATTAGCTTAACGTTTTTTGGTTGTTGTATCATTAGTCCTCCATCAAGCACGGGATTCCATAGAAGAGGATCTAATATTGAACCTTGTGGTAATCCACTTGAAAGAGAGTAACTCTTGGTGCCTTCGTTATTGTCGTTGATCAGCTTTCTATTTTCGAAATAACTCATCACAATATTTATGAGGTAGTGTCGACAACTCCTTTTAGTGCCGTATTGCCTTTCTGATAATCCACCGACTTCCTGGCTCATATTATTAACCTTATGTACTACTCCAAGGTCGAAATTAGGTGGTGTAGTTCTAGAATAACGCCTAGTTCCTATATAGTTATATTTTTAAAGGTCTTGCCGTATATACTATTAGAACAAATAACTAAATAAACAACGTAAATTTAGTACAAAAAGTAGTTCAAGCATGTCACAACTCACATCTCTAAATAGCCGAAATCGATCTACTTTAGTATACACATCTTCCAGTCTACCTGTACTATAAGCTGTCTTTATAACAAATACAATATCGAACAATTTGTAAAAAAATATGCGAAAATCGTTCGTTTGTTTGATCTTCTGCCATATTTGATGAAATGAAAGCACTACTCATTTAAAATTTTGCTTACTCTCCAATTTATGATCAAGTGCCATATTTTTATACGATTACCTAAAAGATACCAAATATTACAAAGATTTCGATTAGGTATCTCCAAAAGCTCTTTTGTATGGCAATTAATTTTTGACAGATATTTTTACAAAAAAAATTAAAATTTCAATGAAAATTTCGTGACGTTTGTTTTTTTCCAAATAGTTGTAAACGAAAAAAAATCCTTAGTCCAAACCTTTATGAATTGTATTTCAAAGACATGTGTAAAGTTTTGTGAAGATCTGTTGAATAGTTCCCAAGCAATCTTGCCAACCGACCTCAAAAACTTCGAGAAGAACTCATTTAAAGACGGCGCACTTAGCCTAGCTAGCCTCGAGCGCACAAATTCTCAAGGCTGTATCTCCAAAACTATTACTCGGTTTTACTGGAAAGTTTAGGAGGAAATTCTAGAGGTGTTGTAAAATTTAATAAGACAATAAAGAAGATAAATTTTTTGAAACTCGTAAACCCATGTAACCCGTTATCATTGGTTGCACTCATCAAACTTTCTTCAGCACAAAATTACACCTCCTTTGGTTTTTCGAAATTCATACGTATTTTCTAGCTGAAAAAAACACTTAGTACATATGCGTGTCTTCAGTGAAGTTTATTTTCATGGTGATACTCCAAGACTTCCGAGATATTGTGCAAAGTCATCGAATCATTTTAGTCTATTGTAGGTATTTTAATAATAATATACTGATAATACTATATTTGCATTCACAATAAATTGTATTTCTTTTAACTTATTCTCTGAAAATTCATTCTGGTCACCGTAATGTTAACACATAAAGCATTTTTTTTAAATAAATCTCGTCTGTGGAGTAGGCTATCGACTTACACTTAGCTGTTGTGGGGCCTCTTAGCCTAATTACGGGAGCTCGATAACACTGCACTGTTGGTTGAGAAAGATGAATGTTGAGTTATTTAGCAATCTTCTATTTGGGTTAGGTCGATTCTAGACGAGCAGTAACTTCATCGTGTTCTCCGTGCTGAAAATTTTTTTCTTATATCTAACGTATGAATAAGATTTCTATATATATACAGCTGTGATCATGAAAGTAGTAGTGTCTGTGGGTCCTAACTTTCGAAGCATTAAACTCAAATAAAAGATACAAATTCATATAAAAAGTTGTAAGGAAAGTATTTATTATTAGTGCTAAGAATATTCACAGTCTCATTTTTTGTTTAATATTTCGTTTTTACGCACGAAAACATATTTAAAAAAAAACCTAAAAACTTGTGTGTTCATTAAAATAGTAGTGTTTACTTCAATTACGTAAAAAAATTTAAAAATACCTTTTGAAGTTAATATTTCCTGTGCTACATATTGTCCGTACTCTAGTATTTAATAGTAAATTCCTTATTATTTAATACCGCCGCACATCGACGTGGCATAGAATCAACAAGATCCTTACAACGCTTCACAGGGATTTGTGTCCAT
Source organism: Bactrocera tryoni (assembly GCF_016617805.1). Lineage (NCBI taxonomy): Eukaryota > Metazoa > Arthropoda > Insecta > Diptera > Tephritidae > Bactrocera > Bactrocera tryoni. The sequence goes on along the minus strand of NC_052501.1, from coordinate 64,759,330 downwards.
GTCTGTTTAACCACTTGCCAAAGGTGTACTCTACTTGTTGGATTTGCTGTTGCTACAACTCTTTTGACATCTCCCCATAAGATTTCAATCGGGTTCAGGTCCAGGGACTGAGCTGGCCTGCGCATTACGTCGATCTTTTCAGCTGCAAACCACTCCTTAGCTAGTTTGGAAGTATGTTTTGGGGCGCTGTCCTGTTGAAACGTCCATTTTATCGGCATTTTCCAGCTAGCAAATGGTAACATAACGTCTCTTAGTATATTTACGTATACTACTCGGTCCATGATGCCATCAGTCAAATGGATAGGACCAACACCACTATACGAGAAGCACGCCCACACCATAATGCTAAGGCCACCATGCTTAACCGTTTTAGTGTGTATATATATGCCACCTAAGAGCTACTTCAAATAACCATTTATCTCGTAACAAAATGCAAATAAACGTATATACTATTTTTCGAACAAGATTTCAGTACATGTATAATTTTTTAAGAATTGTTTAAACCTTTTACTAAGGTTGCCGTATTGTTAAATTAATTGTAAATTTCTTGAAATTATGCTTAACAAATATTACTTTTTAAATTAATTATTACTTTTTAATTAGTTCTTGTAAAGCACTATATAACGATTAATGTCTAAAAGAATGCTACTTATAACAGTCTAAAGAAAAGACTTTTCTATATTCTGAAATATTTTTATTATGGCTGAATTAAAACAATTACTCAGATTTGGCAACTACCAAAAAAATTATAATTTCAAGCAGACACCAAAATCAATGTTTCACTCTCGCTTTTAATACTATATGCCAACGCTGATACTCCAATTCCACACATACCTACCTTTAATGAATTAATCTCAGCCAACCTTCAGGACCTCTCGCCGCCATTCTCCACCTGAAACCCCAATAAAGTGTGCAATGAAAAATGCCGCAATATCATATCGCTTTTTCCCAAGAAATTTCATTTTTGAATTAATTGAATATATGTCGAGACCACCTGCAATCTGAGCCGCGTATGTCGCGCAAACGTTATCTGTGCAGATATTTCCATGTCATTGAATCAGCAACTTGCGCACACATGTAGACTTAGAAATATTTGCACAAATTATATTGCCTATCTGCTGGCGCGACAGCCTCATCATTGTAAATCAAATTTGTCTGTGACATGACGCGAACATTTTGTAGCATTTGCCAGAAATTTGAATACATAAATATATGAGTGTGTAGTTATGCTTATACATATAGCATTACAGTGCTTGTGGGGGTAGTTGTACATATGTATTTGCGCATATATGTATATGAAAACACTTGCAAAATGGCAGTGAAAGTGTAACACCTGGCTGTCTCTGAAATATTGCATACCTGCGTGAATCTGGGGCGCATAAAAGTAGACAAGTGTGTGCTTGATTTTCGGAAATTACAACAACAACAGCAGCGCGTTGATGTATATGAGCGTCTGCGGCGCTGAATACTTTGCCGCAGCGCTTATCATGAACCTGAAGTGGCATGCCGAAATATGCCCACAGCTACACCCATACATATGTGTACATATAGACAAACTCATACGAACGCATATTTATCAAAAACGCTGCGAATACAAATTTACTAATAATTCAGCATATATGCACACCTGCGCCTCCTCGTGGCGGCCTTGCGTAGCAAGTGATTGCTGCCGGAAATTGCTTTGCTCCGCCCGTGAAGCGTGCGAAAAGGCAGGAAAAGCTGCTGAGCGCGCGTTGATTGACGCGCCTTCCTGGCAAGCAGCCATCTTCATACAAATACCGCTTTAAAGTGTGCCTCATGTATGCAAATAATATTTATATGTCCCCACGACATATGCTCATGTATTTATTTATGATGGCAAGTGGCAATCAAATCACTCAGGCTGGAATTATTGTGACAAGAATGCAAAAGAAATTTCAAATTTTCGAAAAAAAATTTAAAGAATCGTAACAAATAATATTTGAGCAGCAATAAGTTGACTTTACAACTTGGGAAGCATTTAAGGATTTGCATTTCTCTTCAAGCGTGGCATTAAAATTCTCAGAAGATTTTCATGGCATCTTTTTGTGTGTAGAGCATACTAAGTGTGTGCATGTAGTTGTAGGCAATAAGTGTGTGTGTGTGTTATAATTTTATGCATATGACAATCTGCTTAAGGGAAATTAGGGCGCAGTGGAATTATTTATTAGAAGGTGAAAGTAATTTTGCACGCTGAAAAGTATGCTACGCTTTTACATATATACCTTATATTGTCAGCCAAAGCAGCTTACGTTGATTAAAATCTTTGAAGTTATTAATATGACTTAGGAAATATTTAAAATTTGCATTTAAAAAGTTTGATTGAGTTTGCGTGAAGCTGTGATAAAATGTTTGCCGCCTCAAATGTTTATTTAATACAAGTAATTTATGCGCTATAGGCTGAGAGGTATATTATATGTATAAGTAAAGCAATTTAAAACCCCAACTCAAAGTAATTCTTCACTCTTTACTATTTTACAGATGATTCAGTTGACGTCACTTCCGAGCCGGACGATCAAGATGTCTCAGTCGCAGCGGCCTCTCATAATCCCAATAAGGGACAGCTGGAAGTGCAATTAGGTGGCGCAGTGACGTTACAGTGTCCGCAAGGTAATAATTCAATATCCGCTAACTGCTTTAAATTGCATCATTAACTATGTTGGCAACCTATTATACTTGAGACATAAGCTTTCTTTTTCGCTGCTTCTATTAAAAAAGCTTTTCCAAATTCCTTTCTTTTTCACAGGTTCCTTAGGCTGCTGGTCGCATTTAGATCCGGTAACCGCACGCTTACGTGGCTTAGGTCATGGTCTAACCACTCCCACCGGTCAATTTTCACTCAAGGATGTTGTCTACCACGATGCGGGCACCTACAAATGCATCGGTCAATCGCCAACGAATAAGAAGAAGCTGGAGGTGCTGCAGACGGTGGGCGTGACGGTGAAAGGTAAGTGAAAAAATCTGATTAGATCTATTAAAATGGTAAAATGGGGTTTGCGAATTGAGAATCTAGTTTGGGAACAGGTTTTATTCTTAGACTACAGTTGGATAAATTTAGCGATTGTCAAATATTCCAATAATATTTAAATGCCTTTCATATAATGCATTAAAAGACTATTGAAATAACATTTGTGTTAAGATTTTTTTCATTTTATAATCCTGAAAATCTTTATTGAAAATGTGTTTGCGTACTTCGGGTTCTACCGTTTTTAACATGAACTCACACAGAGCCATTTGAATAGTCCTTGCCAACCTTTTTTTTAGAGTATACACCAGGTATGGAGCCCAATACTATTCCCAGGTACTTCAGCTGCGGCTGTAAGGTAATCTCGCCCCCTATCGTTCGTTCTTCCACCTTCCTGATGCTTATGAGTAAAACTTTTGTTTTGACTCACAGAAAAGAGCCATTGGCATAGACCAAGGTAACCACTCATTGTATTTTTTGCACTAATAGGCATTACTATCACAGTGAGTTTGTCCGCATATGCTATTAGTTTCATATCTTTTGGTTGCTGGGTCTTAGCACTCCGTCATACATGAGGTTCCATATGAGTAGGCTTAAAATTGAGCCTCGGGCTGCTCCACTCGAGACTGAGTAGCTTTGGTGCCTTCGTCCATTTCAAAACTTAGCCTTCTATTTTTGAAATATCTCGTGATAGTGTTAATGAGGATTTCAGGGACGTGTATTTCAACTAGGGCTTTGATTAAGTGTGACCATTTTGCAGGGTCCAACGCATTCTTGACATCAAGGGTACTCAACGCGCAGTCCTTTTTCGTGCCATCTTTCGTACACTTTACCCATAGTGTGGAGCATACATTAAGGACGATACGAGGAAGGTTTCTCAAGTGGTTTCTTTGGTTTTGGGAGGAGAACTAAACTCTGTTCTTTCGACGAGTCGGGGAACACATCTTCCTTTATAAAGCGATGTACATTTCAGCAAACACTTGAGGTTTTGAGCTTATAGCTGCCTTCAGGCCTCTGTTGGGTATGACATCTAATCCAGGCATTTTGATGTTCGGTTATTTTCTTTACTATGGCCAAAGCTCTTCTTCCGTGACTAAAGGGGGTGACTCTGCAGCTTCGTTTCGTCGCTTTGGAAATAATGTTTGGTCGACTTTTCCCATAAACGATGCATCTTCAGGTTGCTGCTGCTTATTTTTCGATACCATTTTTGTAATACTACTTTCCCCTTTGTTTCAAAATAGGCCTCAGTTTCAGCGACCACTTTTTAATTTCCAGGGTGCATTCTTTTGAGATCTTAAAATAGAAAATAGGCGCTGGGAGCCAGTTCTAGAGAATATGGTGCATGTGGTGGCAATTCGAAGCCCAATCCATGGAATTTTCCATTATCCTCACTGACTTCTAACTTTCTTTTTCTTCAAATGCGGTTTTTCTTTGACGATTTCATCCTTCGAACGGTCCAATAATGCTATAAAGTAGTCGCTGTTGTGGTCAAAAGCTTGAGTTAATTCGGATTGAACATCTGCAAACACTGCTCCGAATCATCAACTCGTCGTTGCGTTTAGTCAAAAGTGAACTAGCGCAGTGGGTGCACAGAGTTTTCTCATACCAAGATATAAGCGAATGATATGATTTACGCGTTCAGTAGATATTTTTGAAGAGCATGCTATCTCGAACAGCTTCGCTGCTCATTGCTCACGTTCAAACTTAGCATACTAATCCATGATGGTAGATTTTCCTGAGACAGCGTCCGGAAACTCGCACCATCTATGTGTCAGGCGAACTTGTTAGTTTGCTTGTTATACATATACATACAATTTTTCAGCGAGGCGAGCTGAATCCATTTAGCCATCTTCGTCGGTCTGATCGCCCGTACGTCTTTTTATATGCGATCTTGGTCTTCAGTGTTTGAGTTATCGGTCTGATTTTTTTTTTGTTATTTTTTTTTTTATTTCATTTTAATATTTATTTTTTTTTTTGTATTACATGAAGTGTTTTATTCTTATCTCAAGTGCCTGTCTCGAAAAAGTGTTTGGAGTACAAATTTTTATGTTCAGTGGTCTCAACCGCTCTTCAGCTATATTAAACTAAATTAATTTGTGAAAAAGTTACTAAATTTTAAAAATTCCAACACATAAAATATACACTCGTTTTCAACCGCCTATTGAAAGCGGTGAGCGCATGAAAATGCAAGCGCTCTCGACTTCACCTTTGAACCTGACACGCCGCGTATGTCTCCAATTCTATGGTATGCAATTACTCGCTGCCACAAGCATACACACACACAAATATAGCTGCTATGAAAGTGTGAGAGCGCCGCAACATTACAGCGAACAGTCATTAAGGTGCATGCATCGACAGGTATTACAGTATATAGTAGAGTACATACTGATGTACATAAAAAATATATATGGAAGTGTACTATGCATGCCGCATGCCAACGCACATAGTAACACATACACACTGCTGCATGTCCTTGCATAAGTATGCGCTTGTGCTCCAGTTGCACCTAAATTACTTTTTCTGCCTGTGCGGAGCCGCCAGCACCAACCCACACACACACGCCCAACACATATCGATATATGGCTACATATATACAGTCGTATATTTTACAAGCATATCGCTTACACACTGCAACATCCTGCAAGTCAATATTTCCGGGTCAAGGTGCAAAGGTCAATCGTGTGTGTGCTGCAGCACTGAGGAGAAGAAGGCAAAAAGTGTGTAAAAGTAAATTTTGTTCAATGTCCGCGCAGAGATCAAAGCATCATTAATTTTGTAGGTCACTACTACATATACATATACATATGTGCACATAATATGCATGTGTGTCTATCTTATCGAATGTTTTAAAGCTGAAGACAGTTCATAGTTAAAATGAAACGAAATTTAATTAAAGTGACACAAGTGCGTGTCAAAGGTTGCACTGAAAATGTTGAAATTTATGCACTAACCTACATCGATAGTACTATATATGCGCGGATGGGCGCTTCTGTGCAATAAAATTAATTAAGGATTAATTACAACTTTACAGGTGAAAAAAATATTAATTTAAAAACTTTAAATTATATAAAGTATCGCCTACCCTTCAAATAATTGCTATTAATATATATTTTTTCAGTAAGATATTACTCACCAACTCTTCACTAACAACAATTTTCAAACCAAAGCGGAATATGTAGCATACATTTCAGCGCTGTAATAAGCTTGCAATGACTGCTTTCGATTCGCCAACTTCCAGAGAGTGGTTAAAAGACCCAGAAGCTCAATTCTTTTTTTAAATTGACAGCAATACATATAGGTTGAGGTTCAGAAAGCGAAAGCGTGACACTCGTTTATTGCCACGTTGGGGTGTTTTTCGGTGTTGTTTGAAAACAAGAAGTTGATTGGTACCGTTTAATTGATCTAAATGACATTATTGGTGCTTTCATAGACAATTTCACTATTAAAAGAACAGAACTCAAATATGAACAATTAGTTACAATTATTATGGCAAGAATTTGGAAAATATGCTTCGACCAAGAGTTCAAAGTTATAAAACTTTGACAATTTTACTACCTTTTCATAGTACTTAGATCAGAATTTCGCGCCAAACTTAATATAGTTCTGATAGGTTCCACTCTACTTCATGAAATACCATCGTTTATGAAGCTCCCGATTATTTCAAGGTCAAATTTCAATCGAAGCTTAGAAACAAGCTAATTTAACTTAGTTATATATATAAATGGAGGGTATACAATTATTTACATATTGTTCAAGTCACTTCATAGTTCTTAAACTTATATAAATTTGGCATATAATCAATCTAATGGGCGATATATTTCGAAGTTACTTACTTTTTAAAGAAAAAACACTGAAACTTAAAATATACATTTTGAGGAAAGAACATTCTTTCGCTTTTATTTTTTGAAGATTGTCTCTTTCAAATGTCGGTCGCGGCTTCGTCTCAGATGGTCCATCCCTTGATTTTGGATGACTCGTTCGATAATTTCGACTGGTAACTGGCGAATGACACGCATAAGGCCTGAAACGACGCGGAATTGTTCGCACAGACTCAATACTTTACATATTATCACGGGAAAAATGTCCAACTGTGATATCATACGATATAAGTGGCCTATCGGCCGACCGAAAATGTGAAATTATCTGCTTACTGATGTGTTCTTTTTTGGGGGGGTTTGTTACGTCGAAAAAAGACCTTTTTCGTGAATTTTTTTAGAAAAAATCATTGCTGTAGGTTTATTTTACATATTATTATATGAAAGTACAACATTTGAAGGATATTTAAGAAAAGTTTTATCGAAAAATAGCGAGGAATAACGGATTTATAGTCGATCTCTGTAGGCACCTCGAAAAAAAATTGTTGTGCGGTGACCAGCCGACAGCATCACTGGATCATCCGAAACCAAAAAATCAAAATGCTTTCTTTAGTTTAATAGTTCATCTTTCAATTGACATCGAGTTTTTTTTTTAATTTTTCAATTTTTCAATTTTTGATACCATTTTCAAGCCAAAATGACAATTTTAGACGAAAAAATCGACTTATTTGTTATTGTAAAATTCTTAGAAATTAAAATTTTTGGAAAAACTCGACGTCATTCGAGAGCTATGTAAGTATATGTAGAATATTTGTAAAAAATTTCAAAACGATCGATGAAGTAGTTTTTTCTGTAGGCTGGTCACCGACTTAAAAAATGACATATTTGGAAAAAGTTTAAAGTTTTGTACATACACTCAGCGCAGGTAGCTGGAGGTACCGTTGTTCACCCTGATGTAACTTCGTTAGTACTTCTCCGAATGACCTAAAACTTTCACACAATATTCTTGAGATGTTGGTGGTTCAGAAAAAAATTAAAAAAATGGAAAAAAAAGTTGTCAAACCTTACCCAAAACCACCCCCCCCCCTTAATAAATCCCTTGATTGATGCGATGTGTGGGAAGTGGCGCGGTCTTGTTGAAACTAAATGTCACCGAGATCACGAGCTTCAATTTCAGGTATCAAATAGTCAGCTATCATGGCGCGATAACGGTCGCTATTAACGGTTAAGTTCTCATCGGTACTATTTTTGAAGAAATATGATTCCACCGGCTCACTAAACCACACCAAACCATTGTTTTTTCTGGATGAAATGACAGTTCTTGAATATTTTCAGGTTGCTCTTCATCCCAAATGCGGCAGTTTTGCTTGTTTACATGCTCATTGAGCCAGAAATGTACCTCATAGCACAATAAACATTTGATCTAATTACTAGTTTTTAAAATCAGATACATGTATGCTGGATTTAACTCGCTATTTCATATTTTGTTTTAACTTTTATTGGTTTTAATCGATTTTAGTTGTTATTATATTGAACACTACATCGATGAACATTTAACTTTGGGCCTAATTTTACATTATCCATTCTTCTCCACCACTTTGTATTAAAAATATGAAGCAAATTTCTTAAAACTATTATATGTGTAGTCTACCTTTAGGCGTATAGCTGCTTTGGGGGTTCACTTTATGTTTTTTCTGTTAAATATTTCATCGCTGAGATTGTCTTCAACGTTAATAACAGTTTTTCCACATTTTTTCCAAATTGTTACTAAAGCGTCCAATATTTTTTTAATTTTAACATAAAGAGAAATATTTAAAAATTAATGTGTATACTTTTTATTATTATTATAATATTTCCCTTTTGAATATAGTATGATTTTCTTATCAAATGTAGCCAAATTTCATTCAAAAGTCACTTTATAACCAGAAATATAACATACCAGCAGGCGCAGGTAGCGGCTATTGCTGTTATTAAGCTATTCCACTTGTTCCTAAAACATTTTTGAACAATTTTTCGTTAATAATACAGCACCAACAATACAAAATGATTTTTATATAAAAGCTCAACACTATTTGTACGCCAATTCGTTAATGTTTTATTAACAAAATTTAGTTGATTTAATAAATTTGCTCAATTCGTCTGCTATCAACCCTATAAACTGCACAAATTTCATAAAAGAACTCCGTCACTGTCAATTAAGTGCAAATTGACAAATAACTAATTTCCCTGCCGCACTTCACCACACAATGAAGTATCCACTTCTGACGATTGCCTACAAAAGCAGCACTCGATTTGCTTCATTTGCTCTTTAGACATAATTTAACTGAAGCACAGTGTGCTTCACATATGTATGTATGCAGTCAGTAGTGCAAATTAAGTGAGTAGTAGAAAAATACATGCCACTTCTGCCACAAAACGCTTGACTTCATGTGGCGTAAGTGCACTACCGCCGCGATCTAATCGAGCATGGCGAGCAGGGTTGCTAGGAAAACGTGCAAATTATGACAAGTAATTACGCAAACAGTTATTTTCACAATTCCATTTGAAGCAGTTGTGTATATATGTGTGTGCGGCATGTTGAAGTATTTAAAATTTGCCACCACCAATTGCCGCCGGAGGCTGCCACACTCGTTGGTCAGCTTGTGTAAGCTTTTTGCACTAAATTGTACGCTTAATAATTACATATACACATACACATATACTTTAGCATTTATAATTGACTACGTCGATTTGCTGATTGCATGTGTAAATGACAAATTGAAAGCACGCAGTGTCAAGAGTTTGTGCAACACTGTGGGTGGTGAAGGGCTGGGCTGTAATGAGAATGGTAAAAAAAAGATTAAAGCAATTTTCTACATTAATATATAAAATAATCATAATTGAGAAGCACAAAATAAGATTTTGAAACGAAATATTTTTCATTTAAAAAGTGTCACAAGTTTTCAAAATTTTTTGCTATCAAAATTATTTTAAAGACTTAAAAAATTATTTTCAATATGCCGAATTTTTAATCTTAAATAACATTTTCTTCTTCATTCATTATGCCCCTCAACTTTCGCTTTCACGCAACAAACGCAATGCGTTAATTCCCGGCATGCCCAAAAGTATGCAACAGCAATGCCACACATGCTTATTTTGGTTAACCACAACTGCAATTATTTTGTTAGAAAAGCAAATGTTTGTTCACTGTTTGCACATCGTTTTACACTCACTTGGCATTTCCGAATGTTTTCCGAAAATCCATTCTTGTGGCTTTGCACAACTTTCGCATTTTAAACACACGCTCCCCCTAAATAAATACCACAAACTTCCGAAAAATATTCCACATTATTGTAGAAATATTAAAAATACGCAAAACTATGAAAAACACGGTTTGAATATATGCTAGCCAAAGTTATACTCGCTTATGTGAAAATCGGAATTGTTGCTGAATGCCTGCGGTTGGGACATTCGGCATATAAAAAAGTGGAAATACGTGAAATACAAATCGCTTTCACGTGGGGTTTCAATGTCGAGCAATGAACTTTCAAGCGGTAAAATTATACATTGTGATAAAAAAGCAAAAAAATATAATTTGCTAAGTTGGTAGAACTGTTCTTAATTAATATGCCAAGTACGAGCACGATCTGTCAATCAGTTCGTTTACAGCAGCCTGCCTCAGTAGTGAGTTGTGATTTTTCCAATGGATAAAAGTATCGAACAAAAAATTTGTCTCAAATTTTGTACCTTGACCAAATTTACTGCACGGAATCATTGCGAATGTTGAAATAGGCTTACTGTCATTCTGCTTTATCTAAAACGCAAGCCTACGAGTGGTCGAGACATCGTTGAAGACATGCCTAGTTCTAGACGACCTTTGACCATTCCAACTAATAAAAATATTAAAATAGTGAAAAAAGTGGTACCTGAAAATCGTCTGGCAAGCGTTATAGAGAAGGCATAAGGGTTTACATTTCTCGCGGATTCGTTCGAATGATTTTTGTAGGTGTTTTCGGTATGAAATACAACTCGTTCCGACAAAGCTGATTTTTTTTCGAAAAGAGTATGTTTGGAACCTAATTTAAGCGGTTAGTAGGGAATATTGCCTGTTTTTGAAATTTTTTTTTCATATAAATTTTCATTTTACAATAGAACTTTTTTCACATATCATAAGGTATATCGTGGAGTGTATAAACAAGTTTTTTCGGAATTTTTTGATGACATCTGTCGGAGAAATGGCTGGGTGAATGAGATGCGTTTTTTCAATGGCGGACACGATTTCTCATGTTTCGATCATCCAAAACATAAAAAGCAAATTTATTCTTAAAAAGTACGTGAATGGTTATCGTCCTTTTTAGAATCATGAAAAAATTTCGATAAATAGTAAAGTAGTTAACGTTTTTTTTTTCAATTTTTCCCATGCTTTTTAATTTTGTCATAACATTGTCAATAAATTATAAAATCGGAGGGATAGCCAGGGGACAGCCAGGCGTTTTGTGAACATTTAAAAAAATGGTTGAGTAGTTCGACCGGAATCAGGTCCGCCAGTTTAAAAAAGTGTGTTTGGAGAAAAACGCGTTTAAAGTTTGAGTTGTGCACTCCGAGCGCTTCGAACGTCGAGCGGTATTATTATTTTTGGGACCTTTTCGAAACCTTCCAATGGTAAAGTGAGCTTCTACATTAATTCTAAGGGTATAAAGGAGCAGAAAACGCAAAAAAAAAATAATTTTAAAAAGGTTACCCTACCGACCCCTTAAAGCCAAAAATGCAATAAATACCATCGGTCAACCAACGTGTTCTACAGATTTGTCTTCATGTGATATTTTATTGTTCCCCAAACTGAAAAATCGTTGGAGTAAGTGTATTACATATTTTTATATTATTTTTATATTTTGATTTACTATTTCCGCGTACTTTTTTTTTCACAATGTACACATTAAACTTATTTGGGAGCGTATGAGCCGTTGTGTTAAATATCAGGCTTATATTTTAATTCAAGAAATACGAAGTCAGTAAAAACGATGCACAAAGACATTTCCGAAAGAGCTGGCACAAAGATCGGTGTGACATGGATTGTCTTAATGACATTCAGAATCAAAAGAAAAATTCCTTGCTGTTTACTCTAACTGACTCGCGAGGAATGAAGGACGGTTTTTGGCCTCATGACAGGTCACATACTACTGACTTTACATGCGAGGTGGATGGCTATAAGTAACGACTATACTTGCAGAAAATGCGGAGAGGAGACATAAAGAAGGCGATGAAACACCACTCATGCTTCTGTCCAGCCTTATCTGGAACTCGTTTTAATGTCAAGGAGCTTCGCGGTTCAATGAACTAGATAAAGTATAAAGATTAAATATAAAGACACTTGGAGTTCGCTGCATTGACGTCCTGCATAACGAATACTTCAGCTGAAACTGAACCCCATCTGGCGTTACCAAGGACTATTAGTCTATGTATAGCGTTACAGCTGGCCAATATAACCTTGGTTGGGATAGGTAAAAACGTTGTGTGGATAACTTTTTTATTTGACATTGTATTCTCACGAAATTTGATATTGATTATTGGCTAAGGCATCGCCGCAATAACCAAAAATATTGTTCAGATTGGATCATTATAGCATGTCATATAAACTAACCGATCAAAATCAAGATAAACATCTTCTCAGTAGAATTTATTGTGTTTTCTTTCTTTTATAAAAAACAAAAAAAAAATGTTTGATCCAAAAGATTTACGAAATCATGTGTAGGCAAAATATCAAAACTACAACAATAAAAGACAAAAACAAGTTTTTTTTTTTGAAAGCGACATATATATGTATTATTGTATTGATGGTCAAGAGGTTTCAAACTCGAGTCTTGACTTTTTTTAAAATTATAAATTATAAGCATAATACTGACAACTTTTTCCTTCAAAGGCACAATAGTTGACACCGATTTCTTCGCAATTTTAGTGTGGTTGATATTCCACAATCATTAACAAAAATCATTAAAATAGCTTATTTTCTGGAAATTTATTTTATGAAAACTTTAAAAATTAATTAAAAATGTTTAGAATTTAAAGAAGATAAGTAAAATTTTAGAAATTAAATGAAACTTCAATACATCGAACGAACAAATTGGAGATGGACTACTCCCAACTCGTCTCTTCTGACTGCGTCGAAATATAATGAAATTATAAAACGCCCTCACTTTGCTTGGAATTAACAGCGCACCAAAACAAACCGGCGCCGCACCAATCGTAAACAGATTTTACTGCTCACATCCGGCAAAGCAAAGAATTGGCAAAATGACATGGCGACTGCAGACAGTCGAACTCATTTCCGTTTGCTGCATGTACTCATCACAATGATTTGAAGTATTCCAAGTATTAAGTACGCAGCTACAATTTTATGTGCTATATTATTTCTCGAGTCCAAAAATTCAGTTGCGTAGTTTAAAATAGCTGTCCGACGCTCTTCCACCAGCTATCGGTTTTTCTCCCGCTTACATGTCCCACTATCTCTTTATCCTTCACCCTTCATATATCTTTTTCTATCTTTTTCTCTCCTTCTTTCTCCTTCTGTCATTATCACTCATCCCATGTCAGTAAATCACACTTCGCTGCCCTGCTCAAAACTTTTCAGGCTCACAACTACCATTTTTGCAATTCACTCTCCAATATCACCATATACTTTCCACTACACGCCCTCCTCCTCACATGACACCACACTAATTTCGCTTTCGATCTGCCCTTTTCTAGTTGGCTTTGAACTGTCGGCAAACAAATCACTGTCTTCCGTTCCATATTTGTCCGAGCTGCGGCGAGATGTCTGCAAAGTTTGTGTCATGGCGACAAGACAAATGCAAATACTCCATAAACCAATACTTGCGCCATCGCATGAAGTCCCAGAGCAGTTGAAAAATTTTCACTCACACTCTGCAAAAAAAAAACAGCCAAAAGCAATTCAAACTGTCGCTTTCGCATTGGTGGCAGCCATTAATTTGATGAGTTTCAGTAAGCAGCCATAGAAAGTGGGGGTCACATGCACATATACATAAATATATATAGGTGTATATATATATGTATATATATTCATTTTAGAATGTTCAAAAAGTTGTAAAACCAATATGGCCACCGCGTGTGTAATGGCGCGCTGAGGCAAGAAATTAAAATTAAAACACTTGTTCGTGCGCCTTTGGCTATGCAACGCAGTGAAAATTAAATTGCTAAGACAACGCGTGTTCATGAAAATTATAAAATTATTTAATAAATCGTTATTAAATCTAAAATAAATATTTTTCAAACTGGTAGACGTCGTACGCCTAAGGTTATGCAATGACAATCTGTAAAAATGTGTGTGTTTGTGTTAGTTGGCGCGATTTCGCAGTAATTAACGTAGCACGATTAAGTGCAGCAGAGTGCCGCACAATTATCAAAAGGTATACATTAAATATTCAATTTTTTTCATCACGATTACTAATTCGCTTAGCCCTTTAAAATGTTGCCAAATTTTTTATAACTATGTAGACCACTTGTATTATAAGAAAATGCCTGTTGTCTAAAACGTTTATTCCTTAAACCTATAATTTATATATTTTCTGAACTAAATTAAACAGAAAAATTAGATTTTGTGCAAATTGGAATATTAGCAGTGTCGCATTGGAGTCAGGTATACTTAGCGCCTTAATGTAGGCAAAAAAATTTTACCGTTTCTTTTTTAAAAGGCGTTTTTCTAAATTGTCTCAAAGAATGTTATTAAATATATTTTAACAATTTTAATATAGCAACTTCCAATTGCAATGATCTCAAAAAGAAGATGAGTCTAAGTACGAATCATTTTATTAGCACGCTTTTAATACATTATATTATAGTAATATTTATAAGGAAGACCGGGCAAAACCCCGCACCTTGGTGCCAAGGAGTGCAGACACATTAGCCTTTCATCGTTTCTGTTGAAAACTCTGGAGGATCTCATGAAATTGTACATTAAGATCACTATACCGAAAGGTAAACCGTTAAGGGCAAGGGAAATTGCTTAGATCAAAGGTAGGTCGACTGAAACTGCTTTGAACGAGGTAGCCACTTGGATGGACGGAGCCTTTATGCAAAGAAAATTTCTGGAACTCGGTGGTTAAGGCCCTTTAAAGTTTGAGTTGGAATCGAACACACGCAGTGCTAAGAGATCCAAAAAAGTTAGGAATTGCAACCAGCAGGGTGGGATGCTTTCTCCACGCCTTAGATCTTAGTTATTAACAATCTATTTAGAGAAGTCGGGAACCGAGGTAAGCAAAGTGTCGGGTAACAGTCTCCCCTGAAGGATCTTAACAAACGGAAGAAATTTAAACCGAAGGGTACCTTCAAGTGGTATCCAACTGTGCGAATAGGAACAGCTTGGTCGTCAATCCAAGAAAAAAACTGAAATCGTATTATTTACCAATATGTAAATAATTACGGACGTTTTTTATTTTTATTCGGAGGCTCATACCTTTCATTAGCACTGAAATAACCCAGGTATTTATTATATAATCCTTAATACAAAGCTTTCATTGAGCCCAAATATTGAGAAAAGGGTAAAGAAGACATGGGTTGCCTTATACTGCTATAACTGATCCTACAGCTATATATAGGCGTAGATTCTCAACAAATGTGGTGTTTTGGCCCTACGCAGCCGTAGTCAAGCCAATAAAACGCTACAATGTATTCATTTCGTGGACGGTCCTTGAAATGACGAAACTTTTAAACGTGCCCATAGAGTCGCTCAATAGCACTTAACACGATTCCACGATTGTTGGCAGTTGGATTGTGGCGAAGGTCGTTCTAAGGCTCAGAGAAGCTGAGTATAACAGAATCTCTCCGAAATTATTTTTTAATTGCATCCCTGTAAATATGGATCACTGCGTCTCTGAGTCTATTCCTGGTAGCTATTTCTCCAATTACATACCACGAGGGAAATTTGGACGTGAAGAAGTCTCTGGAGAAGAGGCGCAAACAAAATTCGGCGGGAACGTTAAAGGTAATTTCTATAAGGAGCTATCCATCAAGCCTAGCTTTAGGCTACCGGACCACTGTACTGT
The DNA here is from genome assembly GCF_016617805.1 of Bactrocera tryoni. Lineage (NCBI taxonomy): Eukaryota > Metazoa > Arthropoda > Insecta > Diptera > Tephritidae > Bactrocera > Bactrocera tryoni. The sequence goes on along the minus strand of NC_052501.1, from coordinate 64,743,494 downwards.
CTTTCTGATAAAAGTGACAGCTATTAAAATAGCACTAGATTTTCGAATGAGAGTGACAATGCTAGGGTTGAACCAGCAAACTGTGTGTTCAATGTTGGACCAGCTACTTAATTAAAAGATAAGTTTGGGTGCAGAATCGCTGGAACCTGCATAGCCGATGAGCGTGGAAGAGGGAGCACTCTTATCTCGTTGCCACGAGAAAGAAAACCAGGAATCATATTACTCTAGTACTGGAACGACTGGAAATTTGGTAGAAAATTCACAAAGAATCAATGTAGTATGCGGTGCATTATCGTGGTGCAAAAACCAAGAGTTGGCGGCCCATAATTCCCACCTTTTCTTACGCATAACTTCAAGCAAACGACGCATAACACTCAAATAATATTCCTGTTGACAGTTTGGTCGGTCGGAAGGGATTTGAAGGGCACCACAGCTCGATAATGGAAGAAAACTGTCAACATAACGTTGAATTTAAGCTTTGGTTTTTTGGCTTCGGTTCACTTTTGCAACGATATTCGGTCGATTATTCATATTTTTTCGGGTTGTGGCACTGATGTCACTGATCTATATACTTATATACAAGTATAATAAACATATTAAAACATTTGTTTCCGTGATATTCTTTAACTATACAAAATTTTATAAATTATTGTAAAATTATTGCTAAAATTACTTTTGAGAATAACTGCGAGGCTAACTTAAAAATCGTATATGTAAAAGAATTAATCTACCATTAACCATTTACACACGCGTACTTAGGTTTTAACCCGAAATTTATGTGCCTTCAGCGCCACTAACACAATCATTCAGCGCCTCCATTTGGGCGCCATCCACTCCTAACAACAGCACCGCTAAGCTACTGCGGTGCAACACTACGCGGCGCGGCTTTATTTGTTATTGTGCGGAGCAAACAAAGGCGAATTTATGTGTGTCGACATCCGTTGCAGTAACATGGTCGTTATTGTTGTTGCAACACTCGCCACAAACGCATTTAATGCGAACAAGGCATCAGCAACAGCATCAGCCGCGTTGTCATGGCGCCTAAAAGCCTGCTTAAGCGCACACCACATTGTAGCGCCATTGTGTTGCGTGCAGTGAAAACCGTTAATATCTGCTTGCAACGCGCACACATGCGTGTATATGTGTGGCGGTATGTGCGGCAGCGTTATCAGCCGACAATTTTATGCTTAAATAGCGACAATGCTGCGCCGCTGATAAAGTGTTGCCACCACAAGTTGCACCAGCGCACACACACGCAAATGCGCAAACACAAATACCGACACTCGAGCACAGCACGCCATAGATCTGCAAACGTCATCAGCCGCTTTTAAGCGGCGGCAGTAAATTTACGTTGCATACTTACAGGCTGAAGTTATAAAATGATGCGTTGCAAAAGAGTTGGTTGTCGACGCCGGCAGTTTGGCGCAGAATATGCAACATTTTATGAGCACCAACGCCCATGCAGCTGCTGCCAACAACGACAGCGACAACGCATTTGTACAGCAACAAAAACAAAGAGCAGTCGACAACAATTCAACTGCAAACTGTAAAACCGCAACCAGTCGCAACCACAATGTCCGGCTTTGGCAACGCTTTTGTTACATTGTCATAATTTTTGTTGCCCCACTCACATGCCGCACACTCCTACCTGCCTGTCTCTTCAAGCGCAACCCCCTGTGATGCTCGTGCCACAGCCAATGCGTAGCTTACTAATGCGACTAAAAGTGTAAGTGGTCTTGTTGTTGTTGCCTACACCACATTAAGTCCTAGTGGCACTATCACCACACTCGTTGTTGTTGTAGCTGTTGTTGCACGCCATCCAACATTTTGCCTCAGCTCGGTTTTGCAACATTTTTTATGACTTGTAAGCGTGTTGTAAGCACTTATCAGCCTCTGTATGCAGCGCTCGTCGCCTGTGAGTTATGTGGCATACTTTAAGGCGCATCATTACGTGACAAATTGAAATTTCTAACAAGATTTACTTACCGCAATGGCTGTTTCGAAGTGCCATGCAATTAAATGTTGTGCTGCGGCAAACTTTTAATTTCGCTGAAGTTTCATTCTGAAGTCATAATTTTAAGTAAGTGCGCTCTTAGCAAATACATGGCATACATTTGTGCGCCGATTTGTGGGTGGCACCGTAAAACGCTTATGGTGACTCGCTGTGCGTGGTCCGATCAATTTGTTGAGTGTGTTGCAGTTTTAAACTAGCGCACAGTTTATGTGGCAGATATTGCAATGTACGCCTAAATGTATGTAAGCTACTAAAAAGCTTTAATTCGTAAGGCTTTACTTTATTATACAGTTAATCTAACATTCGGATTGGTGATAAAAGAGTGTATCCAATTTACGCTTTTCGTAAAGATATATTTACAATTAAAATCTGCAGCCTAAAGGCGTGCTACACACTTTACTGCAAAACAAATTTTATAAAGAAATTATCCGCTGAGTTGCTGTTTGCAGTTAACAAATAAAACAAAAATTTTTCAAAATTTACTAAAAAAAAATTCAGCATAATTTTAGGGGTTTTTTCTTTTAAATACGATTTCCCTAAACTGAACTCTTCAAATGATATGATAAGGCCTCGCTGGCCTAAAAGTATGCTAATAAAAAGTTTAGAACATTAATTTCCTCAAATTTGTTTACAAATTCAGCATAATTTTAGGCGTTTGTTAAAATTTGGATTTTAATAGTTTTTCATTGGTTATTATTTAACTAAACTCTTCAAACGAAATCAGAACGACTGTCAAATACTTGCTGATTGGCCTACAAGTATGCTATAAAAATTTTAATTCATATTCGTCCAAATTTGTTTAAAAAAAAAATGGTCAAATTTTGAATTTTAATACTTTCTCTTTGGCAATTTTTGAACCAACCTCTCCAAGTGTGTAGTAAGCCCAGACAAATACTTTCTGACTGGCCTAAAGGTATGCTATAAAATTTTTTTTAAATTAAAATTTGAAGCTCATTAAAAAAAGTTGTTTTGTTCCAAACGCGTTGAGTTATTCGTCGAAAACTATGCTACGAAAGCTGTCAAAAAGCTTTTACATAATGAAAATTATGTTTTTCCTTCAAATATTTACAGAATAATATTATATGAAGTCTACTTTTCGGTACTTTAGGGTGCAAGGTTTTAAGATAAATGTGAATATTATTAGTATTTTTAAAGTTTTGTAATGAATTAAAAAATTAAAACAAAATATTTGCAAATTCTGCCTAATTTTACGCTAATCATATCATACGAACTGCCTTGAAGTACAAAAATAGCGTTATTAAAGTGAGGTCTTTACAATAAACCGTTATTTTTGATATTTTTCTGAGTTATCAGCAAGTAATTCTCACATTGCCGACTTTTAGGCTCCAAATATCTTTCACTTTAGCTTCACCTAAACCCTTCCGCTCCTCAGTTCCATTTGCTTTACTATAGTCTTCTTCATAAATTTCTTCTACTTTGTTTATGCGTCGTCTTCCATTTTGATTTTCTCCTTGCCTTTTCATTACTTAATTTTTCTTTTGAGAACATTCGCCGTGCTTTACTTTTCTTCTATGCGGCGCTAAGCCCCTCTTTGCATATGCAATCTTCGGCATTGCCGCACACACGCATATTTATGAAAATGCCCTCACTCTCACTGAAGTTTCGTCAACCTATTTGAAATTCACTTTTTACCTACTTCAATCGCCATTTTCACATAACTGCGCATACTTACGCACAAGCCAGTGCAGATGTGTGTGGACGTGCGTGTAGCTTGCCTCATTTTGTGCCTTTTTTGCGAGCCCCCCTGCATTGAAATTCATTCAACCATTTGCTCATCTTTATGCCGTTGCGTGGCAGTTGCTTGGCAACAGCTGCTTCAACATGCTGCTGCTATGCGTAAATTTATGCAAGTGTGTTTGTGTGTGTGTTATTTTATGCGCAGAGCGCTTCTTTGTATCGCATATGCATGAGCTTGTTGCGGTTGCCTGCGTGGCGTTGCTGCCACATATGTTGCATCTGTTGCTATGGGCAAACATCACAGGCAAACAAACTGCGCCTGTTGGGTATGCAACAGTTGTGGTGTATGCTTTTTCTTTGATTTTGGTGGCGCTTCCTTCGCTACGTAGGCGATTGTGGTTGAGTGAAAGTAGTGTGTGCGTGTGTATACCCAAGTGGTTGGTGGGTGAAACCTTAAGTAGCTGAAAGCAGAAAGAAAGTTGCAAGAGAATCGCGATTAATAGTTAAAATATGCAGAAAATATTAATTTTATTTCTTAAGGCTTTGTGGGAAGTGTTGAAAAATATAAAGCATACCTGCAGGAGTTCGTCTTAACTATTTTAAATAATGATAACCGAGAAACATTTAAGTTGAGTGTTCTTGTACTGAAGTGTTTTGGTTCGAGTCCTGCGAGCTCCCTTCATTCCCTAGATCTAGACGTGAAACTTAAAATTTTCGACAGTTGGAGGAAATACCTTTCTCTCGCCCAACCACATTATAATTAGAGTTGCGATGAGACGTCAATTCAATGGAAGAAACGATATCGTTCGGAACCATCCACACAATAGAGGGCTCTGAACTTACCCACAGTCACTTTTTATACACAGCCTACAGCTATCTACTCAGCGATACTCCTCAAATTCAACTGTTTAACGCCTTCTGCTTATTAGTCGTGAGACCTAGATTTCTGTATATTTAAACGCCTTCTACGCTTAACTTGAGAAGCAGAGATGGCAAGCAAGATTCTCGGCATAACCTTAATTTATTCCTACTTTCGGCAAAGAAAAAGAAGCTCGCGCTTGAGACTTTGCGATTTTAGGAGATAAAATTCAGTATATGATTTCAAGCCACGAGATCTTGTTTAACCCGTATCAAAATAGCGAGCAATTTGCTGAAAGACACACTCGCGAACGTTCCACCTATACTACACGAACTTCAGCATGGAGGTCATAAATACCATGTAATATAATTATATTCTTTGATGTCCTCTCTTTTTTCAAAATATTAAATTAAGCTTGAATAACGTAACCCTAGCAGCTGACGAGAATGTGACATCAAGGGGATTGACTTCAACTTGTAACGAAGCTTTTTACTATCCGCGTGCAGTATGTCAGAGAATCGACTCACTACCCACTTCATTCGTGACTACCAGGCCACGTACGGTAAAGACTGAAATGCCTCCCAGAGGATCATCTCTCCTCGAAAAGTTCACTCCTTGCTGCCGTAGCGTCACCGTTGCTCCAAGCCTCCGTTGAATAATTTTTATTCCTACTCTGCCGCGCTGGGGTGCTAACGGACGTTCTGCTTCGGGAAACTATGTTGGCGACCGCAAGGTTAAGGTTTGGGTCGGTCAGAGGATCAACTCACTAACCTTAACGGATGGCATTCACAAGTCAGGGTACCAAGACAGGCCAGAGGATCGACTAACTGCTGAGTCTGGTGCGAAACGTGTGTATACTGGCGTAGTTCTGTGCTGACTGACCATCGTAAGAATGAAAAACAATATCTTGTGAACTACAGCAACCTTAGCTAGTAGCAGAGTAACATTGTCGACGCTTAATATTACTCCAGCTGTGTATCAATTCAACTACTTTGTTATATTATCTCAGTTTTTCGGACACCGTCATGCAATCGGATCGCTCTTTCACCTTTGGGATGAATATTCGTGTCACTCTTCAGCTCGAATAGATTTTCGAAACTTTAAAGCTTCGACTGCACGTCCGATGAGTTCAACAATCCATTTTCACTCCGTTATATATTTTTTTCCTTTACACTCGTCCATTTCTACTTGCTGCTTGTTCTAACTTGTTCCATTTCGAAGTCCAAAAGTTAATTCTAACTGTTTCACAGAGTGCCATGGCTGCGCTCGCTGCATTTAGTTAGTGGCAAGTTTGCCAGTTTTGTACTTGTACTATGTAAGCGGAAGTATGAAGGTCTGCATGTGCTCGCATTAGGCGAACACACTGCTGCAAGTTTGGCTAAAAGGTTGTAAAAGCGTTCAAGCTCATGAAAGTAATCAACAGCAGAAATAGTTAAGCGCTGCTGCAGCAACTAGCCAGAGACGACAGGAGATCCGAGGGACACACCATTCAACCCATTGATACATGATAGGTCAGCAAACAAAAAGTGTGTGTGAATTCGTGTGGGTGTTCGACTTTTTCCCCTACATTTTTCGTTCGGTTATTAGGTTAGGTCAGTTGAGCGCGGCTCTTAGTGGGTTACCAGTTGACTGTCGCCGCTCGCTGGTTCGTTTGCTCTGGTGGCAACTACTTGAAAAGTGAATTAGTGCAGTGTGCCAATGTTGCAACATGACTGCACATTGAACGACCTTAAAAGCGGGAAACATTTTGCCAAAGTGTCACCAAAGTCAACTATGCAGCGGGTTGTGAAAGAGTAATGGAGAACACCAATTTTCACGACAACAAAACTACATTTACAATTAGTAAACTTAGTTGGTGGCACAGTTAGAAAAAAGTTCGCTTAACGGTATTCCGGTTGAATATACAAAGCCATTGGTGAATATAAAAGCGAGTTAGAAGCTTGAAGCTTTCGTTTCCTCAACAGACATAGTGCTGCCACGTTTTGTTAGAAAGAATGTTGTGGCTTTGGACATATTGACGCCGTCTGCATTTTTTTCCTTTTCAATAATAACGTTTTCAAAAGACACAAAAAACCGTTCTCTTTGTTAATCCTTCTATTCTGAGTTGTGCTCAAAACAAATTAAGTGCGAAATAAGCTTTTTCAATAAACACGAATTCAGTTAAGTTTTTGGAAAAATCTGTAAATAGTTCCTTCAGGGCAATTCTTACATGCAGCAGAACAGTCTTCGAGTAAAGCCGTTTCGTTGCCGTCTTAGCCGTCTTAGGAAAAATATAGTTCGATGGTGATCAATCTGTGCGGTACACACTATTAGACAAATGAAGATCAGACTTCACACGAATATAAAAAAGGCTCTAAACATTTTTTTATCGTTAAATTTTGTGCATATAGTTTACATAACTGGCCAAATGAAAAGCCTACCATATAGAACAAATTTTTTTGGCAAAATTCATTTTTTCATTGTCTTTAAGGGTAATACACTGATCATAACGACCCTTCAAGTTTTGGATACTATTTTTGTAATACGATTTATCCTTTGCTTCAAAATAGTCCTCAGTTTCGGCGATCACACATTCATGCGACGAAAATTTCTTTCCAGCACGCATCCTTCTGAGATCTGAGAACAGGAAATAGTCGCAGCCAGACTTGAAGAGTACTATGGATGCGAAAGCAATTCGAAGTCCAATTCATGGATTCTTGTCATCGTATTCACTGACTTGGTGCCTTGCCTTGGTGAAGGAGCACTTTCTTTTTCTTTCAATGCGGTCGGTTTTTCGGCGATTTCGTCCTTCAAAGTCTGCAATATTATAGTGCATTACAATAGTCACTGTTGTTGGTCTTTCCTTTTTCGAGGTAGTCAATAAAAATTATTCTATGCGCATCCCGAAATCCAAACGCCATAATCTTGCTAGTCGACTGTAGCGTTTTTCCACGCTTTGGAGCGTGTTCATCATATGTAGTCGGATGCCTGTCAATTGGACTTCGGTGTGAAATAGTGGAATCATGTGTCATCCATTATCACATATCGATGCAAAAACTCGGGCTTATTACCTTTGAACATCTCCAAACACTAATCCATATGAGCAACTCGTCGCTGTTTTTGATCGAAAGTGAAAATGTGCGGCATTCACTATGCACTGAATTTTCTCATAGCAAACAAGTAAGGAAGGGCTAAGTTCGGGTGTCACCGAACATTTTATACTCTCGCATGCCTGCTTTCAAATACCTATTCCTACTTTATATTATACAGAGCATCAGATTTCAAAATAGCGTTATATTGTAACAACCTCTTTGGTTGTCAACCGATTTCATTCATATTTCGTACACGTCATCAGGGTGTTAAGAAAATATTATATACCGAATTTCATTGAAATCGGTATAGTAGTTCCTGAGATATGGTTTTTGGTCCATAAGTGGGCGACGCCACGGCCCTTTTCAATTTAAAAAAAAAAACCTGTGTGCAGCTTCCTTCTGCCATTTCTTTCGTAAAATTTAGTGTTTCTGACGTTTTTTGTTAGTCGGTTAACGCACTTTTAGTGATTTTCAACACAACCTTTGTATGGGAGGTGGGCGTGATTATTATCCGATTTCTTCAATTTTTGAACTGCATATGGAAATGCCTGAAGGAAACGACTCTATAGAGATTGGTTGACATAGCTATAGTAGTTTCCGAGATATGTACAAAAAACTTAGTAGGGGGCGGGGCCACGCCCACTTTTCCAAAAAAGTTGCGTCCAAATATGCCCCTCCCTAATGCAATCCTTTTTGCCAAATTTCACTTTAATATCTTTATTTATGGCTTAGTTATGACACTTTATATGTTTTCGGTTTTCGCCATTTTGTGGGCGTGGCAGTGAGCCGATTTTGCCCATCTTCGAACTTAACCTTCTTATGGAGCCAAGAAATACGAGTAACAAGTTTCATTATGATATCTCAATTTTTACTGAAGTTACAGCTTGCACGGAAGGACGGACAGACGGACGGACGGACAGACAGACATCCGGATTTCAACTCTACTCGTCACCCTGATCACTTTGGTATATATAACCCTATATCTGACTCTTTTAGTTCTAGGACAAACAACCGTTATGTGAACAAAACTATAATACTCTCCTTAGCAACTTTGTTGCGAGAGTATAAATATTCGAGAATGAAGATATGTACACGTTAAGCTGGTATCTTTAGAGTGCCTGCTATCTCGATCAAATTCACCTTACGGTCATCAAAAATTATTTTGTGAACTTTTTTGCTACTTTCGTCAATTACAACCTTTTTTGGGCCTCCGCCGCGATCAACGTCTACGATGGTCATTTCCAAGTCTACACTTAGGATACGAATCCTTGATGATTGATTTTCCTTTATTAGTAATCGATAACGCGTCATCAAGCAAAATGTTTGCTTCAACAGTATGTTTTGCCCTCAAAAATCAATATTTTATCAACACGTGAAATTCTTTTTATAAATTGTTTTTCACAATAACAAAAGTTTCTTCACTCAAAATGATGGAATTCACAAACTAACGATCCGATCTCAAATTTATACACGCGTTTTCTAAAGGTTAGGGCTAAATAAAAATCATATGGATTTATTTCTCAGGCCGAGGATTTTATTAAACCAGTCTGAGTCTAATTCGATCAGTATTTTAAACACTCAGGGTTGCCACATGTTAAAAATAAAAAGTGTCTAAAATAAAAATTTTAAAACGCAACAAAATTTTGGGCATTTACTACAGAGTTTTTAAAATTGATTTAATTAAATTATAGTTTGGCATGGGATTACCACATTTTTCGAATAACTTATATTTATTAACCAATATTTTTTCGCACTAATTAGCTAATTCACACACACTAACCTAATTCAAATACTTTAATACACTGTAGCTTTAAGTTTTATATATTTTATTTCAAAATTAACAAAAGCTGAATCAAAGGCGCTTCTTTGATACATGTATGTATTTGATAAATAACAAACAACATTTATGAAAATTTTAAGTGAATCTGAAAAATTATTATTTAAAAAGATTTTATGGGAAAAACTATGAGAACTGTTAACTATTTCAACATTTCATATATTATACATTGTTGTTATGAAAGAATTTTCGAAAGCAAGAGCTTGGTAATACACCCGGTAAATACGTTCCTCAGAAATCCGTAACCACGTAAAAAAAAGAGGCGGAAAATATTGGAAATAATAAAATGGGGAATACATTTCATGTCATCTGAAAACCGTGTAAGATGAAATAAAGAACTATATTTATTTCAAAAAACCATGTAGAAAATGTTGAAAATTATAAAATTTCAAATATACATACATACAAATTGTATTTGCATTTTATTGAGCATTAAAACTTAAAATACATATATACCAAATCGACCACTTTTGAACCCGACCGCTTTAGATTTTGCTGAAACTTATTCATCCTTTTCTACCCTTTGAAAAACATTTTTGAGAATTTTTTCAAAATTTTTTGTCCAATTTCAAAAAAGTTAAGAATTTTTCCAAAAAATGGCTTTTTTTATTTTCAAATAGCCATAACTTTTGTAGAAATTGACTTTTGGGGACATTTTTTTTTAAATTTGTTTTAAATGAACTTTTCGAAAAAATATACGAAAAAAATTTAACACGATCAATTATATAAAATAATCGGTTTTTTAAGTAAAATCGTAATTTTTTGGAAATTCGCCATTTGAAAAAAAAATTGTAAAATATTCAAAAATGAAAAAAGTATAAAAAAATTGGCCCATTCCGGGATTAGCAGGAATAGTTGTCAAATTAATTGAAGTTTTTTTGAGGAAAAAAAAATCGTTTATAGAAAGTTGAACTTTTGTTTTTTTTTAAGTTCTTTATAGAACTCTTTATGCCCAGCAACGCATTTATTAATATCTCGTTCGAATTTCAGGGCACGTTCCATATTAAGATCATTTTTTAAGAAATGATTCACCATACTTTTACCAAATGTTAGGCCGTCATCAACTAAACCACCAGTTAGTTCACATATTTCGGTCTTCTCGTCAGCCTGAAGTTACACGGCTGGAAAAAAAAAATTTCCGTGTAAAAAGAAACCGTGTACAAAAGAATTGGCTAAGGCTGCCGAGCCGCATTTACAGCTGGCAATTTCAACGCCTTATACTTTAGACTGATTATTGTGATATATATATACATATTTATGTACTATATATGTATATTAATACATAAGTATACAAAATCTATGTACATGAGCTATATTTCAAAAATTTTAATTCTAAGCCATTAAACAATCATCTTCATATTCAGTTTTCTCTTCCCCACCATCTCCTACTTTATATCATTATTATTATTATTGCTCTGTGCTGTCGTTTTTGTTGCTTTTTTTTTTGTCAATTCTACTCATAGAACATTTTCGAAAATTGCCACTGAAGTCTCTAATTTAATTTGGCCACAACAAATTGCCACTTTGGAAACAACGAAACTTTTGCATGAACGAACGCCAGCGACACACTTACATACATCCACACACACTTACAGCCGAATAGACAAACTATACACACACACAGCTAAGCAAAGCAAATGGCAGAAGGCATTAGTATTTTGCATGCACTAACAATTTACTGCGCAATAATATTGCCGTAAAAGTAGAGGAATCGCAAAACTAGCGCACATACATACACACACACGCGTACACACATACACAGCCAATGTTGGACAGCCTGCAGCAAGGGTGCGGGTGTGGTGTCACAAAAAAGACTAAAACAAGCAATAAAATATTTACAAATACAACGAGCATAACACAAATTCTAACAACAACAACAACATCCACAAAAATAACAATAACAGTTCCTCGAAACAATTGCACAAGCAGTCGAACTTCAGCTAACGGCAAAAACAACAACACCAACTATGCGCAAAACTTTTCATTTGACTTGACTATTTTCGGCCAGGACTTCCCTTCACTCATTCATCTTTGGCGGCCTGCCGCGCCACTGCCACTCACTTGCTTTGCATATCTGACTGCCAACAGTTTATTTGTTGTTGTGCTTATTTTTGTTGTAGTTATTATTATTATTCGTATTCTTTGGCACTACGTGTTGGCGTTGTTGTTGTTGCTATTATTATTTTTCCTGCATTTAGCGTACGGCTGCTTGGTTTAGTTGCTGTTGTTGTTGTTGTTGCCGTATTTGCTCTCCTTCGCCAGTCACATACTTGCACTTATTCCCACTGCCATTCATCTTCATGCCATTACTCGCTTTGTTTTTGCTATTGTTGCGCCCGGGCGTTTTTTGTCGAGCTCCACTTCCACTCATTTTCCATTCCATTCACTCGCTCATTCGCATTTCGAATAAAGTTAACATAGCAAATTACTCAATTCTCGTTTAACAAAGTTTTCAACACGCTGCCCCGCCCAGCCTGCTCTGCCAAATTTAATTTTCATACAACTACAAACCTAACAACAACAACAACTGCTACGTGTGTATATAGTATAATGGCTTTTGTGTGTTTGTCTGCTCGAATGGAATGGCAGTGTTGTGAATAACGGTGAATTGTTTTATTCTTGTAAAAATTTCTTCGCTGTCAAGTTGTGGTTGCTTTATTATTATTGTTGTTATGTTACGGTTGTTTCAAACTGAATATTTAACACATATTTAAGTGAATTTGCTGACATTTACATGATTTGCCAAAGTTAGACAGATTTCTGAAAGAATTAGGTCATTTGTTATGGACACTGCCGAAATTTGGCTTTTGTTCTAAACGGAAGCTTAGAACACAGGAAAGCTTAAATGCTTTAAGCATGTAGACATTTATTATTAATAATTTTTGGTAAATCAAAATTATTACTCATATTATTTTTTCAAATCACAAGCAGCTTTTAAGTTTGTCATTAAGCTAAGCTTTCATAAATAAATTGAGCTTTCATGTGTGATATGTGTAATAAAAATTTAAGTAATTATGAGGATCTTATAATATACGAAACGTATACTGGCATATTATTAAGCGCATTCAGCTTTTGTTTTAAATATTTAGCAGAAGATAGCTTTCACGAAGCTTTCACAAAATATTACAAAAGTTTTGGTAAATAGATGTATATTGTACACATTGTATTTATTTATTATATTTAAATATTTGGCAGAAGATAGCTTTTAGGAAGCTGTCTTCAAGTTTTCTGGAAGCTTTCACGAAATATTTCGCTGTTGAAATAAAATATTATGTATGTTTTGGTTACTAGATTAATATACAAAACTGTTGACATATAATAACATAAAAAATAAAACTTCGAGCTTTTGCTTAAGCTTTTGTGAATCTTCCACCAAGCACTACATTATGTGTAACATAAAGAAAAGTAATTATAATGTACCATACCTTGCATATTATCAAGCCCATTCTGCTCTTTCTTTAAATATTTGGCAGAATAAAGCTTTCGCGAAGCTTTCTCGAACTTTTCACAAAATATTTCCTTGCAAAAACAAAATACTGCATATGTTTTGTTAACTAGATTTATATTCGAGTTTTTCGGCATATAGTAACATTAACAAACAAAACATTGAGCTTTTACTTTAAAGATTTGGCAAAGTAAAAGTAAGCTTTTGCAAATCTTCCACATACACTAAATTATACAAATATATGTTTCGTTGCTTTGTGGACAGTTTACTCCCGAAATTATTAGAATTTACCTTTTCGTCCCCTAATTTCATACTTTTGTAAAAAGCTTTCTAGAAAATTTCACTCCTCCTTGTATTGCAAAAATTTAATGTTAAATACATTTTGAGCTTAAATTAAATAACGGACTTAAATAAAGAAATGTTTTTGCTACTATCCACATTTTTATTTTAGTAAAGAAAATTGTATGAGCAAGCTTCCACGCAACTTTCATACAAACAATAGATTATCACATGTTTGGTAATACGATTTTCATCAGGCTTAATTTTTAAAACGTTCGTTAAGTAATTTTTTGTTGTACGTAAATTTTTGAGTAACTTTAGTGCACCAGAATCAGGGCCACGCCTACAATCATTTTTCTGGAAGTAAGCTTTCACGCAATTTTCATACAAAGAAAAGGTTATCTAATTTTAGCTCATTCGATTTACGTTATAATCTTTAAAGTTCAGCTTTTAAAGCTTTCATTAACATTTATTGGCATAAGTAAGCTTTTAGGAAATTTTCAAACACTTACAAAACACTTAAGTCGAATAGTACTTAACTCTTAAGTCATTAAACTTATATACACAATTATAGAGCTTACCATTTATAGCAGTTTTATTCGCAGTTTTTTTGTGAAGTGAGCTTTCTCGGAATAATATAAAAAAAGTTAAAAAATACAGCAATTTTATTGCAACTGACTCAAAAATTTACTTGAAAAAGCTTTCACTCCCCTCTGGTATTTTGTAAACACTTTATTAAGTTTTTGTATAATTATTTTACATTAATTAAAATGAGGCCAGATATACCACAAAAATTTCCAGAATTATGTAGCAATAAACCAAGTTGAGCCCAACTTTTGTATTGTATTTTGTATTGTAATTATTAAATTTGTAAAGCTTATTTTTAATACATGTATTATGATTAGTATACTGATTTAATCTATATCAGAATATCAAAAAGGTTTTTTGGGTAAACAAATTAATAAAAGAGTTACCATAAATCATAAGTTTTCACGAAAGCTCATTATCCGACTCAATATTCTACAGTATACTGAATGGATCTAACAGATTAGTAAAGCTTTTTTATATAAAAAACTATTAAAAGAATCAAGATGTATAGTATAATATTATAAGCTTTCACAAAAGCTCAATTTCTGGAAACTATTTTCTTCACTTCTTCGATATGTGTTTTGCTACTTATCTCAGTTACAGCGATCAAAATTGAGCTTTAGCAGTGCTTTCATAATCTAAAGTTTTCCTTTTGCTGTCACGAGCACTGCCGAGGATCTTGACTCTGTTTAGTTGCTAAGCATTTGCAAACAAAATCTTGTTGCTGTTAGGAGGTTTTTGACGAAATAATTATATTGAATAAAGCTTTTACTTTTCGGCTCTAATTTCAATTTTTTTTTTAATAATACCATATTTGCTTTTTGGGAAAGCTTTCATGCTTCGAAAGCACAAATAATATAATAGATGTAGAATTTCCACTGAAAAGTTATTTTACTGGCACAAACAACATTTTCATTACTTTCATTCCCAAATCCAATAGATAGGATTTTTCGCACAAGCAAAACTATAACTATTTGATTTGAAAAAGAGCTGAGAGTAATAGGCAAATCCCCAGCAATGGCTGAATAGAGTCAACAAAAGCTGGCAACCATCAGTTGCCCACAAAAACTCATTAAAGTTTGCACAAATACAAGCGCACAAATTTGTAGAAAAAGAAAGAAGCGGATGGGTGGCAGAAGAAGAAGAAGCAGCATGAATATTGCAAGATTATTTGAATGCTGGCAATAAACAAGTGATTTCGTGTGTCAGTGTGAGTCTACGAGGGTATATGTGTATGTATGTGTGAACGCATATGTGTGCATGTTAATAACAAGAGTGCGCAATAAATTGCAGCATACTTTTGGGGGAGGTCACAAGTGCCGAACAAGGCAAATGAAGCAGAAGCGCTTGGAGAAAGGAGAAGGTAGAAGAGGTGGAGCATAGAAGGGATAAGAAGAAGTTGAATCAAAACAAAAAACAACTTTAGTGACTAGATAATCAAAAAATTTGCAATTTTCTACATGATTGCGCACAAGCTTGAGTACATTGAGTATTCAAAATAAATGCAAAGTTATAAATGGAGCGAGGGAGTGCAAGAGCAGAACAGGAGAGATGCAGCGGAGAATAAAGGGAGTAAAGAAGCGGCAAAAACTTCAGTAGAGACAGGCAAATAAATTGTTCATTTGCTGCTTGCGGACATAATAATGGGTTGTAAAAATTATTGCAAAAAGCAAGAAGAAGAAGCAGTAAGTACAAAACAGCAACAATTACAATTAGTTGGGAGATATGTATGTATGTATATAAATTCATTATTACTCTTGTTGCAAGAGCGCTCATATGCACACCAAAGCACACTCGTACACATATACATATATACACATACACCCACTCACATATACACTGAAATATTTGAAATAACAAAATGGTTGCAAGTGTTAAGCTCAAATGAGCATTGCTGCCACATAGAAAACAACTTGCAACAAACTAAGCCATCACTCAAGTGTCTGCCAGTGTGTACTCAAGTTGCAATTGTTCTTTATTACTATTTTTGTTATTATTATTATTGTTGTAGTTGTTGTTGTCTATCACTTAGTGGCTGGTTTGTGCACATATCAGCTACTCGCAAGGGAGAGAGTACAGATGTATATAAGAAGGCGGTTAAATACTCTCCATGCCAGTTTAGATACTTTTTTTGCTGTCTAGAAATAAAAAACAACAACAAATTTTAATGCAACCCAAAATTCAAATTGCGAATTGTTTGAAAAAAAAGCTGTAGCAAGGGTATTAGCGATGTATTAAATGTCCCATAACCCCTGTTTTAACACTTTGAACTCACTCACTCTCTTCTACCGCCTGACTGTCCGTTTTTTCGGCTCTTTCGCCGAAGTTTTTTGTGGTGTAAAGTCCATTTATGGTTGATGTGTGTGTACTCATTTCACAAAAACATGTAAATGGATATGCAAAAGTCTGATATTGCCAAATTAAGCTCTACTACGTAGCGTCTGGTTCATTCTTTGAAGCTTTTAGAGCTTTCAAAGAGCTATAAGATGTTACAGGTATATTATTGTAGAGTTGTTAGGAACTTTCGAATACTCTTACTAAATATTAATGAAAGTTGGCTGACAAATATCAATATGGAATTAAACGCTTTTTATATATTTTTTTAATTAGTCACTACCTTTAAGGCATTCTTATTAACAATAATTTATTTTCCTTAGTACATTAATCCCTTTTTAATATTAATTTCAGTTTTGCTTTAACCGAAACTAAAGTAAAAACAAAAGCTTAAAGAAGAGAAAGCTTAAAAAGTAAAAGCTTTCATTTTTATAACAACGGAAACTTAAACTAAAATGTATCGTTTTAAATTTTCGGTATTTGAGACTTCTTACAAAAGCTTGCATAGCCGTTTTCACTAATATTACAATATCAAGTTGAAATATTATTTGCTATTAATTTGAAAAAAAAATACACTATTATATGGCTTAGTTCTAATATTTTGCCTTGTTTTCATAGATAAAAAAAGCATAAACTAAGGATAATTCAAAGCTTCCATTAAAATGAAAGCTTATTCGAATTTTTTGAAAAATTTGTATTTTTATTCGAACTGAATCAAACACTTTTCTTACTAAAACACAAAATCTTTCTAATAAAAAGTCAAAAATTGTCAAAAAATGCCAAAGCTTTAATCAAAATGAAAGCTCATTCAAATTTTTTTAAAAATAAGTACTTCAATTTGAATGAAATCAATTGCTCTCATTACTATTATAGTATGAAATATTGGTGAAAAACTCGAAAGCTCCGATCAAAATGAAAGCTCTTTCGGTAATTTGGAAAAAAAGTCGTTTTCTTATTTTTCAAGATGAATCACTACAAAAACCGTACCATTTTTTTTATTGAAAAATATTTTTTTTCGCAAACAGCAAAAATAAAAAAAAGAACTAAACGAATAAGAAATGAAAAGCTTTCGAAATAATTAAAGTTGAAAAATCGACCTATTTTATTAAATACATAAATTTTATGAAAACTAAAAAAATCTCGAAACACAAATCGAGGGGACCTCTGTTGCTCAGATATTGACAAATCATGTACTTGAAGTTTTCATCGCAAATGTATGAGCTTTCACTTTGTGAAATTGCCTAAATAAAGCATTCACATTTATGATCTTTCAACTACATTTTGCGTAAATTCCAATTAATTTTGCCTAATTCGTTGCACTACCTGAAAAATTATTTATATTTTGCCTGCACTTCAATAACTTCGTAGCACCCACACCATATACGTGCAACCAAACACAGCCAGTGAGCAATTTGTCCAGGACACATGGGCGACCATAAAAGAGTATAGGCTAGCAGATCAAGCATGAACCAATGAATCCAACCAACGATGGAAAGCCACCATCGGCCGAAAGCAATCAGTGGCCAGAAGTTACAGCATGAAGAATTCCATCGAACAAAATGGTGAAATCGAAAAGCAAATGGTGCGAGAGTCAAACGAAACAACTAAATGAAAATGAAAATTGTACGATAGCGAAGAGAAAGCGCGACGCTCGAGAGGCCAAAGCAAATGCGCCGGAGTGGGCTTAATAATATTTTGTAGGGAAGAGTTGGGGAAAATGACCGAGGTCAGCCGTGTGTGTCTGTGCCGTCGTAAACCGTTGCCATATACATATGTATTTGGGGTGTTGTACGCGCGCGCAAATTGCCGAAAATCAAATTAAAAATCTCACCAATGGACAAAAGTGAACGAGCAGTGCTGCTGCAAGGCCACAGGGCATTGCTGGCGTATTTGGGTGCACTAAAGGTGGCTTAGCAGCTGCGCCGTCAACCAACCTTGGCACAACCACCATCAATTTGGAAATGCTGCCACATGCTTCGTTGGGCAGCAGCAAAGCGTTGTAGCGCCCTAACATATGCAAAGGTTTCCAATATGATTTTATAGAATTTTAAGGCCTTTCCGGCAGGCACCAATACCAGTATGTACATATATATAAACGCAAAATAATGGCGGCCTGGAGTTTAGGCAAATAAATTAAATTTTTACACTCGAAAATTCGCACACGACACTGCAATTAGTAACGGTACATGTTGTGTTACGGGGTTGTATGTGCATATTTATTGTTGTTGTTGCTCAAATGAATGTTTGACGTCAATTAAGGCGTAGACATTTTGATGGTACTTAAGCGCTTATTGCCAACACCTGCGCCACGCTGATGAAGTGACAGCGATTGCCAAAAAAAAATTGTAATTTAGCGAAATTAAAAAAATATTAAAAAAAAAGTGCGATTAAAATGTATTTCCGATAAATTGATTGAATTTTTGACCATTTATTATTTTTTGGAACTGTTATGAAAGCTTGGTAAAGCAGCTTTCACATATGGCTGAAATAACTGTAGAAAAATTTGGATTTCAACTTTTAGAGCTTTAATGAGCTTAAACAAATACTTTATAAGCAGCTTTCACATATAAGCCCCACGGCTTTCGATGTGCTTTCGCGTTTAAAAGTACGAACAAAAAGTACAGATGAAAACGCTCAATACATGTGATGAATCGCTGAAATGCTGAATCGATAGAATACTAGATTCCCCTTAGCAGGTACCACCCAAGTTTGCTTCTAATCCTCAGTTTTACTCATGACACTATTCATGCTTTTATGTTTCACAGTTTATTAATAGCAATGTAAGCTTTGTACGGTGAAAGTTCTATATGCCGTTTATAATTTATGTCCTTCAAAATAAGTTTCTAAACTTAATCTTCGAAAGCTTTTACGTATATTCAATGTATATTCATAGAAGCTTTCTAAGAAAACAACATCTGCTCTTTCACCAATTAAATTGAAAAATAAGATTTTTGCTTGAACTCAAATATATATATTTCTCTAATGGAAAGCTTTTTGCAAAACTAATTATTTCCGTGAAATAGTGTAGCAATAGTTTACTTCAGTTATTGGATGAACATATAATGATGCCTTTTTAATAGACTGCTCTTAAAACTTAATGACCAGTGGTTTTGTAAATTAATCATTGTACAATGAAAGCTTTATTTATAAATGAATATGCATATGAGCTTTTTAAGCAAATAAAATAGTTAAGTCCAGGACTCTCTTCCCATAATTTAGTTCATAAAAAATATGTCTGCTCAACGTACATATGAGCTTTCGTAAAGTGAAAGCTTTTTAAGGAAATAATATAGTTGAGACCAATTCGCTCTTTCCAAAATTAAGTTCAAAAATAAATATTTTTGCTTAACTTACATATAAGCTTCCGCAAAGTGAAAGCTTTTTAAGCAAATAATATAGTACAGACCAGTGTGCCCATCCCAAAATTAAGTTCGTGAAAAAATATTTCTGCTCAACTTGTATATAAACTTTCGCAAAATGAAAGTTTTTCACAAAACAGTTTATTTCAAAAGCTTCATTTATTAAATATACAAATACTTCTTTAATAGACAGCTCCTACGAACTTTTGTTGTACAAATAATACTTTCTCAACAGATAGCTCCTACGAACTTTCGCACTTCACGCCAATTAAAAGTATTTAGTAGACACTCTTAAAAGCATTTCTTGTGTTCGAGAAAAGCACAAAGCGAGTAAGATTGTCGAGCGCAAATCAGAAATGTGAGTAAAAATACAATGTTGGTCGTGGTTTTTCACTTCAACTTTTCAACTCACTTTCAAGTTTGAAATCTTTCAACATTTCACAGGGAATATATGAAACGTGTAAATGTAAGTGTATATGTTAGTTTGCATGTGTGTGTACGTATAGTTATTGTGTCAAAGTTAAGAAAATTACGAAACTCCATTACGAAGTGTATTCTTGTCACGAGAAATTGTGGAATTACACAAGCATATAATATACATATTTACATATATACTTATATGAAGTTGTATATAAGCAAGATTTAAACCTATACTACTGCTAACGAACACATGTATGTATATGTGCGTATATATATACAGCTCTATTTGTGGTATGAGTCAGTTGCTTGCCACCGCCAGCGAGTTGGATTTATTAAGAGTCTCTTGCGCGTGGTAAGCCAAGTTAAGACGGATGAAATGAAATTATTTTAAAAGCTTTGGAAAAGCAGAAGACGTCAAGAAATTGTGCGAATATGTTCGGAGTTATGCTTCTTCAGTTAAGCGAATTGAAGTGAAACTTTCTTTGAAACACTTGTGGCGTGAGTCGACTTCGTTTTCACAAAAAGAGACGGTTATTAAAAGTATTATTTTATATAAGGGGTCATCAATTTCGAGGCCTTCGACTTTTTTAAAGAAAAAAAAAACAGAAACTTCAAATTAAATGGTGTATGTTTATTATCATTCGAAAGAACATTTTCTTTAGAATTTAATCTTTGAAGATTATCTCTCTCAAATATTGGCCGCGGCAACGCTTTGATGGTCCCTCCATTGATTTTCGATGACTCCTTCGATAATTTCGTCTGGTAACTGGCGAATGACACGCGTGGTGTTCTCGCGGATTACCCGCATAGACTTTAGACATATCCCCACCGAAAAAAGTCTAATGATGTGATATCACACGATTTTGGTGCCCAATCGACCGGTCCAAAACGCGGTAGTATCTGCTCAGCGAAGTGTAATAAATCCCTTGGTTGTTGCGATTTGCGGAAAGTTTGAAACGAAATGTCGCCGAGAACGAGCTTCAATTTCAGCTATCAAATAGTCGGTTCGCCATTGACGGTTGCGCTCTCACCTGCTTCGTTTTTGAATAAACATGGAAAAATTCTTGCGCCGCGAAGCCTACTTACTCCAAGAGGGATCTTCTCCGCGCACATACTTCCGAGAGACATGTGGGTGAGGCGGAAACTCTAGATGGGTCGAAATTCAAGGAATAAGTTGAAGGGGGAGTCTTCTGTGGGGAGAGGTGGTTTGATAGTCTGAAACAAGAGTTATTTATTTCAGATTACCAGACTACTATAATGTTTTTCAAGCAGAAGTGGCAGCTATAAAGGTGGCAGGAGATGTATGGGGTTCCCCAAGAATAGTGATATGATTTTTTTAAAAAAACACACTAATTAAAGTTCTAATGTTTTTTATTTAATGTGAAGTACAATCGGTACAATTAAGTTCAGAATATAATATCATTCAAGTGGTCTCCACGATTTCTTTTACAGTAACGAATTCTATGAACACAATTTTCAAGTACCTTTTCTACCAAATCAAGTCGTATGTCATGAATAGTACTGTCGATATTGCCCTCTTACGCTAGAAGAGACCATTGACTTCAAATAACTCTACAAGAATTAGTTTAATGGTGTTAAATCACAACTTCTTGGAGACCATTCAATGTCACAATTTCTTTAAATAATCGCATCTCCAAAACTTTCACGCAATAATATGGTTGTTTCCCGTTTTGTGTGGCGCGTAGACCTATCTTGGTGGAACCAGATGATGTCGAGGTCAATAAAAACGACCAACCAAAAAGTTGGTTATCACCGATCTGTACCGCTCTCTATTGACAGTATCGGTGTCACTAGTTTCATTTCGAAAGAAATACGAACCGACAATTCCACCAGACCAAAAACCCCAACAAACTGTCAAGTTAGGTGGATATAATGGTTGGTCATGTATAATTTGTTGATTTTCTTCGTCGAAGAATTGTCAGTTCTGTTTATTTACCACACCATTTAGATGAAAGTGAGCCTTATCGGTGAAGTTGATTTTCTTAAAAGTCCAATGGCTTCAGTTCTTGGGTGGAAACAATTTTATACAAACGCAAGCCCAAATGCTGTCTTAAAATCCGCCAGATTGTGGATTGAGACAGACTCAATTAATGAGAATGCCTTGGAATCGACATATTGTGGTCTTCAGCAACACTTGCCTGATCGGCAGCAATATTGTCATTACTTTGAGCGTTTCTTTGTCTTATTGACACTTTAATATTATAAAAAGAAAATGCAAGATCGAAATTTCCAAACCATCCGACAAATAGTGAGCACAGATGGACGCTGTCTTCTGGCTTACAGTGGAACATAAAACATGCATGACCTACTATCTCTTAGCAAGATTCATGTGAACACAATGATCGGTATTCTAACACGATACCGTCCCACTGTCAGTCAGAAGGCAAGGCTAATGATTATGGAGAATGCAATTGAGTAAGATGAGGTGGCAAGCGGTAGTTTGATCCATACCTAAAAGTTCTGCTAAAAGTTCTGTGTATCACAACGGACAGGCATGTCTAGTTGTCCAAGAGAGGAGAGATTATGCGTGGTCTCACCAAAAGTCAGCATATTTACAGAGCCGAACTTATGCTAAACTTGTAAAATTGAAAATATATATACATACATTAGTTTGCTTCAAAAAAAAATTTTGAATTTTTTTCAACTTTTATCCACTCAAATGTTAGTGCTTGACAAACAAAGAATCCTCCCTCAAGCCAGGCGCTATAGCTTAACTCACACTTTGTCGTGGGAATTTTTAAAGTTTGAAAAGTGAACTTTCTGAATATGTGATGGTTATTTTTGAGAAACGAAAATTAGTTGGTGAAATTTTAGTTTGAATGAAAAAACGAAAATTCCTATGTTAAATGTATGAGAACCTGAAAAAAAATAGCAACTCATAGAGTTAAGCTACAGCGCCTGGCTTGAGGGACGATTTTATGTTTGTCAATCACTAACATTTGAGGGGATAAAAGTTGAAAAAAAAAATTCAAAAACTTTTTTTTGAAGCACCCTAATATACATAATTATATACATTTCGATATGGTTGTCACCAAAACAAAATTTCATAGTTATTATTATTTATAATTAACCGATTTTTAAACTTTCCGAAAAAGAGTACTGGAAAAGTCTAAACATAGACTAGTCTAATCAAACTAATCAAAACTAGAAAATATAGTGTGTGTCTTAAAAGCTCTAGAGGAGAAACGAAAGTTTTATTAAATTGGCTAAAAGCTCAACTTACTGACTTCTCAATAAAGTTTTCTCCAACTAAATTTGATTGTAAATATATATCTACATATAAATAATAAATATTTGCATAAAAACATATCTTCATATTAGTAACTAAAATAATTAATTAATTAAGTAATATGAATTAAGCTTGTTCAATAATAAAATTTCTCTGTTCAATTATCCAGGCTCTCCCACCGTTGTGGCGCGCAACTCGACACCAGTCGCCTACCCCGGCTCGCCGTTGCATTTAGCCGTAGAATTCTGTGCCAATCCGCCCGCGCATGCCGCGCGCTGGCTGCACGGCGATCGTGTCTACACGCCCGGCAATCAATATGGCAGCACTGTGCTGGCTTACGGCGTAACGGTAAATTTGATATACATATACGCTTAAGAGTGCAATAGAAGCTAACAAAAATATTTCTCTGCTTAACTTACAGGACCTGCCCACACCGTACTGCAAGGAGGCGCGCCTCACCTACGTCAGCATGCACGAGCGCGTGCCGCGCACTTTCTACTTCATCGTTTCGTCGCCCGGCGGCGTGGCCGAGGCGACATTCAAAGTCAACTTTACCATGCGTTATCGCGCCGTCTCCAACACGGTGGACGATGAGGAGGAAGAGCTGAGCGAGCCCGAGGAAATACACTTCCCGGTGTTCGGTGCGGGTGCGGCGGCGCGTAGTGCGCGTCGGCAGCTTGACTGCGCCGGCGCGTTAACGTGCATACTCACAACATTTGTGCTGCTGCTGTGCAATGAGCGCGCGCATAGTAGGCGTGGCTGGAGTTAGGTGGTGTGTGTTAATTTCGTTTGGGTTTTTTTGTAATATTTTCGTTTTTAGTTTTTATTCATTTTTAACTAACGCAACTTCAAAACTAGCTTGTAATGCCAACTGTATGTCAAAAGAGAGAGAGAGAGAGAGAGAGAGAGAGTATTAGCGAATACTATAAAATCAAATTACTACTAACGTCTAACTATATACACATACACATATATATTTATATATATATATGACTATGCTAGAATATCCTAAACCTTACTATATAAGCGTATATTTGAGCAAAAACGAAAAGAAAAACTTGCAATTTTCCAAAATGAATATGTGTGCTATCCTATCCTTAACTAAACTAAACTAAACTATATTGTATACATACTGCATACCCCCACTATCACATACATGCATGCTTAGTTGACTAAGTATATACTTAAGTACATTATATACTAGCATTGAACTATGTAGCTCAAAACAAAAAAACAAAAAATACATTACTTAATCCCCTTCCGCTAGCCAAGTGTAACTACTTTAGTAACTACTTACAACCTAAGCACTTGCTAACTACATTATATGGTACATACATACATTACCTAGTTAAGTAACGACTTCGGTAATTAGTTTTCTAAGGTTGCGGCAAATCATTTTTAGGTTTTTAGGCTACCATACTAACTATCAACCTACAAATGTATTTACTACTAGTTGCGTAAACAAATAAATGTTCTTTTATTAGTCTAACGCAGCGATGTTGAGCAAATAGCCTGCTGCGCGCCAAAAAGTGTGCTAATCATTAAGTTGATATCAAACTGTGTACGTACATCTTTTGCATACAGTTATAAGCCGTTATAAAATAACGCTTCGCCTATTAGTTATTAATTGCTTGTTTAAAAGTTTCAATGTACAGCTTATGCACTTTCAAAGCATAGTTTTAGGCTGCCGAGTTTTTTGTGTGGTTCGTTAGTACATTGTAGCGCCTATGCTCTGGAAGGAGACTTAACGAAGTTGCTGCCAAATTAAATTAAGTAGTGTAAAAATTAGTTCTTAAAGTGTTTTAGTTGTAACTTAGAAAAAAACATTAAAAATGCTCAACCGCAACAAGCTGTATTAATTTTAAAAATATTTTTCGATATGAAAGTTTAAAACTTTGAAATTTCCATAAAAAATAATCATAATTCGTTATGAATTTTTAAAATATTTTTCGAATTAAAATTCCAAAATTTTTCGAGTAAAAATTTCAGTCTGAATTTTAAAAATGTTTTTCGAGTAAAACGTTTCGAGTTTGCAACAAATTTTGGTTTTGTTCTGTTCAAATTTCAAAATATTTTTTTAATTAAAATTTCCAAATTTTCCGCAAAATTAATTTGCTATTTTCTGTGAATTTTAAAAGTGCTTTGTAAGTTTCCAAAAAAAACTTATTTTTTATACTGCATAAATTTAAAAATATGAATTTGTATGATTTTTAAAATCGTTTTTCGAGCAAAAAATTTTGAGTTTCCAAAAAAAACAATTTATTCTGCTTAAATTTAAAATTATTTTGGACCCAAAAATTTTCATTTTCGAGATTTGCAAAAAAAAAGCATATTTATTATTCTGTATGAATTTTCAAAATATGTTTCGAACAAAAAATTTTGAGACTTCCAAAAAACATTAATTCATTATTCTGTATGGATTTTAAAATTTTTTTACGAATAAAATAATTCTGTATGGATTTTAAAAATATTTTCGAGTAAAAAAATTTGAGTTTCGAAATTTTCAAAAAAATGTAATCAAAATTTTCTTTGAATTTAAAAACTCGTTTTCAAACAAAATATTGTGGTTTCCGAAAAAAAACCTTATTTTCATTCTGCATAAATTTAAAAATAATTTTCGAATTAAAGATTTTCAATTATTAGGTATAAATTTTTAATCTATTTTTGGAGTAAAATAATGCGGAATTAAATATGAAAATGTTTTTCAAAAAAATTTATGATTTTTTTAACTATTTTTCAAATTAATAATTTTGACTTTTGAAATTTCAGAAAAAAAATATTTGTGTATCTATGAATCTTAAAAATATTTTTGGAA
This sequence comes from Bactrocera tryoni, assembly GCF_016617805.1. Classification (NCBI taxonomy): domain Eukaryota; kingdom Metazoa; phylum Arthropoda; class Insecta; order Diptera; family Tephritidae; genus Bactrocera; species Bactrocera tryoni. Next base: position 64,717,525 of record NC_052501.1, on the reverse strand, counting down.
TAAAAAATTTCAAATTTCGAGATTTCCAAAAACACTTTATTCATTACCATACATGATTTTTAAAACTATTTTTCATATCAAGAATTTAAAATTTTTTTCCGATTTTTTGGAAGTTTTTAAAAAATTTAAATTTTTATATACATATATGTATTTATAATGATATTAACTTTCAAATATTTTTCAAAAGGTTTTAAAATACTTTTCATACACCCAATGACAGATGTTTTATTATGATTGCCCTGTTTTATATACATAATTCTTATCGAAAAATAATTCTTCGTTATTTTCCAAATTTTCCTTAAAAATCTTTTAATCACATCTTCATTAAGGAAAATCTTTAATTTTTAAATAAAGTCAAAAAACAAATTAAAATATTTTTTTCTTCAAAATCTTCGAGAAAGTTTTTTAAATCACCTATTTTTACAAAATTTTTTTCTTATTTAAACAAAATGTGAAGAAATAATAATATATTTTTTTTAATCCAAACTATTTTTTTTAGATTAAAAAAACTAAAAATTATTGGTGAAATTTTCAACTTCAAGTTTCTTACAGAATTTGTAAGTTAAATATGGAATACTTTTATATATCATTGGAATAATTTTAGTAATAAAATCATAAAAATACTGTCGCCTTAATTTTTCAAACCTTTCCAATTTTTCATAACCAACTTCTTCTTCAATATCGTTCCCACTTTTTTCAAACGATTTTGCAAAAAACCTTTAAAATACTAATACCCCAAATACTTAAGTTTACTTTGTAAATATATTTGCCTCGAAAGCGAAATGAAAAAGTTTTAAAGTTAACCGCGTGTAATGTGTAAAAAATTAGATTAAAAAAAAGATAATTGCAAATTAAAAAATTAGTAAACGTTGAGTTCCTTTTTGGAATGGTTATTTTTTAATAATTTTTATATATAATAACATTAAAGTAAAAATTGAGGAAAATAAAATATCAAAAACAGAAAATAATTTAAGAAGATTTAGCAACCGACTGATTTTTGTTAAAGCATTTTTTAGAATTGTGCGTTTGTAAATTACAACAAAAGTAAGTTTAATTTGGGAAAATATATAAAAAAATAACATATTTTTAAGCGCATTTAAGAAAATTGCATACTTCTAGGCGTACAACAAATTATAATTATAGAAGTACTATTAGTGTATTTTGTATATAATAAGAAAATGTTATTTGTAATGTTATTGGTAAAAAGAAAAATAATAAATTCAAACGCAAAATGTGGTAAGAAATTCCTTCCAAAAAATTGAATTTGATTTAATTGTTTAGGCTTAAAAAAGTAAGAGAAAATATGGAGAAATAAAGAAAGGAGTATGAAATATTGAACACATTTTTAAATAACACAGGTGATGATAATTTTGGTTTTGCTTAATAATATTATTTTATTTTCCAAAAAATTAAAATTTTCTCTGCTGAAAGTATAAAATTTCGTTAAAGCTCTGGCAAATATTTTTTATAACTAAATAAACTATATACTACATACATAGGTCATAGTAACTGACAATTTTTAATTTTAGAGAAGCTTTATTCTATTTTTATCAGCTTGGGTTATTGGATAAATTTATTTGAATTTAAGTTTCTCACTTTGGTAAAATGGAGTAAATTTCTTTAAAATTTTTTTATTTCGTTTTCATCACTTTGGTATTATGGTTTAAATTTATTTAAAAATTATTTTTCTCGTTTTGTTGAAGAAAGCTTTTATTTCTTTAAATAAATAAAAAGTAAGTGAAAGCTGTACGCTGTTAATTTGGCAAAGCTTACTCTTCATATTGATCAGTTTGATAATAAAAATAAGTGAAAGCTCGACGCTGTTAATTTGAAAAAGCATTTCCTTCATTTTCATCAGTTTGGCAAAATGGCTTAAATTTATTTAAATTTTATTTTTCTCGTACATAAAACATAAAAATAACTAAAAGCTGTAAAAAGAAAGCTTTCATTTGTTCGAGCATAATTTAAAAAATAATGAAAGCTCTGTGCAAAAGCTTTCTATAATTTTTCGTGCTCACCAACGTAGAGTAAAAATTTGAATTCTTTTTCCCATAACTTTTACAAAATTAAAGCTTAAAATTCTACATGTTTTTATGTCTCAAAAGTACCTCAGTTTTGTATCGAAGCTCTTGGTTGAGCTACTTGAATACCATTTGGCCTACAATTCTCTGAAAAAGCTTCGCAAAATAGAGCCTCTTAAACAAAAACTGAGCTTAAGTTTTTTTGAGTACTAAAAATGTGTGCAAAAACATTTTGAGTTCTGGTTTTGTAATAAAACAAAGATCGAAATTAAGCCCTCCAATTTATTTATATTTTTTTATAATTTGAAAATAGTTCTAAAAGTTCCAAAATTGTAAATAGAGGAAAAGAGTACATTGCAGGATTGTGTTAAATGTTGTTTATGTCTAGCAAATAAGAAAATAAAAAATATTTATTTTTATGATCAATGTGAATATAAACAGCAAAAGAAATAAAACTCCAAGCAAATGTTAAGTGTGGCAAAAATAATCTAGGGAAACCGCAAAAGTCATGTTTGTAGCAACAAGAAATTACTTTATGGAAATTGTAAAAATTATTTAAGTAAGCAAAATAAGAACAAAACTTAACTGTAGTTAAAAGTTAGGGGTAAGTAACACAAACATTAAAAGCAAAACATAAAATTGACTATTTGCCGTGTAAGAAATAAACTTAAACCTATAGGTACACTGAAAAAAATATCTAGAGTTCTAAGGAAAAAACAGCTGCTATTGTAAAATATTTCATAGGGAAAATATTGCAAATCTGATTTTATAAAATCAAACGATCAAAAGCTATTTAAAGCAATTGAAATATACTAACATATATATTTTTTTTGTATAATATGCGGTGCGCAACTATTTAAGAGGCATGTAAAATGGTTGGTTAAAAGTAGTTTTAAATTATTGCATAAATGTGTTAACAAATGATGTTGCAACAATATGATAAAAATTAAAAAAATATATATGAAACGCTTTTGTAATTAATTTCACACTTGAAAATATTATGGAGGAATAAGGTGAATAGTGGTATTTAAGCCATAAACAAAATAAAGGAAGCAGAAAGTCATAAGAGGATAAAAACGGTAGTATTAGAAACCATGACGAAGGCAACAGGCTAGCTTAGCTTTTACTGAATACCGAAAAAATAAGTAATGAGCAATATAAATATAAAATATTGCTTAAAATCTCAAAAAACGCTTTAAATAAGCTGCAGGGTTCCATCGAATGGCGAAAGCTTTTTTTTTTTTAATTTTATGAGAATAAATTAAGCAAGTCTGGGATAAATGAAAGCTCTTTAAATGAAAGTTTGCTAGGCAAAATCTGAGAAAAATGAAGCTCTTTTAATGAGAGTTTCAAGGTTATGTAATTGAACTTAGGGAAGGCTTTTATTTAAATTTTTTTATAAGAATACCTTCTGCAGATCTGACAAAAATTTAAGCACTTTAATGAAAGTTTGCTAGGTTATGTAATTGAACTTAGTAAGGTGGTGAAAATCCTACGGCTTTGAACACTAAATTAGTTATATCTTCAGAAAAACGTCACTGGAAAAAATTAAGCTCAATTTAAAATATTGGGTTCTTAAACTTAGAAAAAAGCTTTCCAAAACTATATATCTATTATCTTGTTTGATAATATATACATTTTTGTTGGCTTTAATTAAAAAAATACTTTGATGTTTAAAAGAAACATTTGTAGTAAACACTTTACTCTATTTTGTTATCAAAAGCTCCAATGGCACTTCAATTTCTAGTCTAGTCTGTGACTTTAGCTAAACACTTTAAATTACGACAAACTATTTTATTTTATAGCTGGGACTTTTAAGTGAGTGCAAAAGCTCATTGGAATACAAAGATTTTATTTTTTTCCCACAACGTCTTAAAGCTTCGCCTGCAAGTCAAAGCTCTTTCAATTTAATAGTAAACTTTTTTAATTCGGAAGTTTACAGATGTGTATCTAAAGCCCTCAACATAAAGAAAGCTCTCAATTATCAAAACTAATTGGAATACAATAATTTAATTTTTTATTTGATATTTAAAAGCTTTGTAAAAAGTGAAATTTGAAGTATTTCGGCAGTGATTAAAAAGCTCATTGGAATACAAAAATTTGATTTTCTCAAACAGCATCTAGGAGCTTCGGCTTCAGATTTTTAAATCTAAGTTTTACTTAAAGCTTTCAAGTAAAATTCACAAAAATACAAAATTTTATTTTCTCAAACAACATCTAAGAGCTTTGTCTTCGGATTTTTAATTCTAAGTTTTACTTAAAGCTCTTAATATTGGAGAAACTCTCATTTATGTGAGAACATTTCTGTCAGAGAGTGAAAAAGCTCATAGGAATACAAAAACCTTCGCAATCAAATTTAAAGTTTTTTTGCAGTCATTTTTAAAGCTCATTGGAATACAATAATTATATTTTTTATAGGATATTTTAAAACTTTGTATAAAGTGAAAGCTTTCATGATTTAATAATGGACAGTTTTTAGTGCCCAAGCTTCCAGTTGAAAATCTGAAATTCTCAACATTATGAAATCTCTTGATTAAATTTGAAGATGTTTTGTGGCAGCGATTGAAAAAGCTCTTTGGAGTACAATAATTTAATTTTTTGTAGGATATTTTAAAGCTTTGTATATAGAGAAAGCTTTCATATTTTAATAATGGACAATTTTTAAGTTCCAAGCTTGCAGTTCCAAAGCTTGCAGTTGGAAATCTGAAGCTCTCAACATTATGAAAGCTCTCGCTTACTTGTGTTTAGTAAAAGCTAAGGGAGTTTGTGCGCAAACGTTAAACGGAATACAAACAAACGCCAATTTGAAGACATACAAAACAAGATGTTGATTATAGGTATTATGTAGATGTTAATGAAAAGCAAATGAATTCAAAATTCAAAATATTAAATAAAATTAAATGTGAACATAAGTAGCTATTAATAACGTATAAGAAATAATAGACTTTAAGTACACAAATTCAATGATGAGGACAACAAAAAGCTAGTCGTAATGTTAACTGATGGAAAAAAGAACAACAAAAGAATTAATAAAAGCTGAAAATAAAAAAAAAAATCTATAATAATAAATAATTGAGTTGAATAAAAGTAACTTATTTACAATGCTTAATATTTAAGAATTATATTTAATAAAGAATTGTGCATATAAATAAAATAACAACAGAAACAAAATACTAAGAGCGAAAAAAAAAAATAAAAAATTTTGGAAATAACATGTTTTGGTAAGCAAAAAAAGCTAGAAAAAAATAAAATTACAGCAAACAGTAAGGCAGTAATAACAACAATAACACTTAAAACCGCGCCGTTATAAAAGAAATAGATCGATTGCATTCAAATGGGGAAAAATAGCCAATTTAGATAAAAGAAAAGCCGAAAACACATTGAAGCATAACAGTGCTTAACAGCCAACAGATGAATGAATAACAAAGCAAAGACGAATGTTTCAAACAACTACAGAACATGAATTAAATGAACCAACAAAATGAAACACAAATTTAAATAAAAGAAATGAAAAACAAATTCCAAAGTGTTTTATTATTTAAGGGCGAGAGGGATAAAGGCTCATTTTATTTGGTTGCCAGAAACGCATTTAAAGGACGCATAATGACCAGCAAACAAGCAAATCTATTCTCAATCGGTTTTTCACTTTGCCTGCAATAACGGTCAGCTGCATAGGGGACCTCTAGATAGCTTAGCCATTTGCGGTTTCTTTTAAAATTTGTATGCTAATGTTCCTCATATTATCACGGAATTCGTCAAACCATCTAGATCACGGTCTTCCCTTGCTTTAGTGGAGACTGCTGTGGTCTTTACAATTTTCTTCTAAGCTCTTATTGGGTATTCTTGTTATATCTGTTCAATATGTTTCCAGTTCTCTTTGTGTCACTTATTTCAATGGCTCAGCATAGCCCTATGCTAATTAATGTGGATGATAGTGTATCTCTTTGCCTTACTACAGGCTTAATGCTGAAGGCTACGACTTACTGTCTTGTGTTATTACTTTCAATACAATTTTGCGCATGGTCATCAATACAATTCTAATATATTTTTCCGATATTTTGCACAACCGAAAAGTTTTTGTGATAGTAATCCCTTTAATGCTTTCGAATGTTTGTTTAAAATCAAGAAATATCATACTTACATAAAAACAAGAAAAAACGTTAACTTCGGCTGCACCGAAGCTAATATACCCTTCACAGGTGCATTTCTTTTAGTAACTATGTGTTCAGTTTATATGGAAGATATATGCTATAGTAATCCGATCCAAGCAATTTTTTCGGATATTATATTATTACCTTAAGCAGTAATCCATGTCAAATTTCGTAAAGATACCACGTCAAATGCGAAAGTTCTTCAACAAGCTCTTGATTCCGATCGTTCGGTTTGTATGTCAGCCATATGCTATAGTAAGCCGAGCTGAACAATTTCTTCGGAGATTACATTGTTGCCTTAGAAAATAATCTATACCAAATTTCGTGAATATATCTTGTCAAATGCTAAAGTTTTTCGAACCAGCACTAAATTCCGATCGTTCAGTTTGTATGGCCGCTATATGTTGTAGTGGTCCGATGTCGGCAGTTCCGACAAATGAGCAGTTTCTTGAAGAGAAAATGACGTTTGCAAAATTTCAAAACGATATCTTAAAAACTGAGAAACTAGTTCGTACATATACAGACAGACGGACAGCCAGACGGACATGGCTAAATCGACTCAGCTCAATATACTGATCATTTATATATATATATGTACTTTACAGGGTCTCGGACGCTTTCTTTTGGGTGCTGCAAACTTCGTGACAAACTTAGTATACCCTGTTCAGTGTATAAAAATACTATACTCATAACATTTCTCCATGGACTGTTTGAGCGAAAAATTAGGTCTACCGTTGACCTCCCAGTACTAAATCCAGAAATATTCAGGAAGGACTTGGTTTGATTGGTTTTAAGTCTTTTGTTTGAAATCATAGCAAATATTTTGTAAATCGTTTTGAGAGGAATATACCGTGGTACTTTTTTCAGTTTGTTGTATCACTTGTTAGAGAGTCGTTGGAAGCGATCACCTGTTCCAGATCAATGTTGTCAAGTGCTTCCTGAATGAATGCAATCAATGAACAAGATGTCTGACTTTTCTATGAGTTCAGCTATTGTATTATCCTCCCCTGGCGACTTGAAGGTTGTTAAGTGTTGTGCGGTCATAATATGCTCTAATCCATATGAATATCAAACCCATGAGCATTAAACTACTCTTTGAAGTGTTCAAGCCAATCTCTCCATTATTTTCTGCTTATTTGTAAGTACTTTTCATTTTTATATATATTTACTCTCGGTTGAAACCCGCGTTTTTCTACCTTAATTTTTCTATAGAATTTGTAACATTGTTTGCCTTTAAAATCTACCCTGTTTCTAGACCTTTCTTCATGGTTTAGATTTTGTTTTTCTGGCACACTTTTATCGTTATTTGCATTGTTTCAATATAACACTGGTCCACAGCGGTCTTGTTGCCCTAGATATGAGATTGGATTTAGATATATTTCTGCTCATAATTCAAGACACTATCAATGATTTCGTAAAATTTGTTTTCGTTTATTTTTCAATCTTCATCTGCGTTACAAAAATCAGCAAACATGAAACAAAATAGCATACTTATTTTTAATATTTGTTTAGTTTTGAAATATTAGGATGCATCGAAGTAAACAGAGAGACAAATGTAGAAAACATATATTATACACCTGTATTTATTATTCCTTCGTCCTCTACTATTTTCTAGTTAACAATATTTTTTAAGGATCAGCAATCAATGAACACTAATACCTTTTTCTATCACTTTTAGATCTTTTTTAACAAATATCTCTCTGTTTTTCACCAAAACGTCTCCTAATTTTTGCGATTATAATCTAACATGATATTCTTAGAATAATACAGTTTGTGAGCATATATTGAATAAATTCTTCATAGTTTGGTGCTTTACGCTTACCTAGAAAATTTTGGCTATCAACACTACATTTTTTACTTTTCGGAACGGTGCGGAACTTTGATAAAATCCCTATCTTTCATGAATAGCCGTATTTGATGACTAACACAGACTCCCCGTCTCAGCTTTTCCATACTAAGTTCGGAAATTTTTTGCAAGTACATGCGAATTTTGAAACGAAACCTAAATTTCCATTGAGTAAAACAGGATATTTTGTAAGAACTTTAATTCTAGATAACTGCACGTTTGACTTTGATCCAAGTGATACGGTATGAAGTTAAAGGGTGTGAGGATTTCCGAGTGTTCAGACACGTGCTCTTTTAAGAACCAAGATCCTTTGAATCTGATAGCAACTACTGAGACCATGCCTAGAGGCACCATGTGCAAGATGGCGTTAAGTTCTACGTATGAAGTGGACCTTAGTGTACCACACATGCTCATGGCGCCGCTCGTTGAACGCTCTCGAGTTTCTTAGCAAGTGCGTAATTGGCTTTACTATGGTGTCGTAGATCCAAAGTTACGACTGTTTCCGGAAAGACGTTATTCAAAGCTCTCTCAATATCAAGGAAGGTGCCAACAGTGAATTCTGTAACCCTAATGCCATTCTCAAGCCATGACACGATAGTAGGCAGGGCAGTATCAATGCCTTTACAATTAACATGGTGCGCTCCTGATAAATGCTAACCAGTTCATCAGTCTCTCCAAAGGAGCGCAGTACACATAATGAATTTTTCGATGACACTATATCTTAAAAAACAGTAATACATTTATAGTGTCAGAAATATGCTTGGAGTTGGATTTCGAAGAGAATATTCCCGGGCAAACATGTTTAACCCAGTGCGATATATAAATTTAGTCCACTTTTTTAGACGATATGACTTAGTTGTAATACTATACAAATGTGAAAAATTAATATTGAAAGTCATACGATTTATTAATTATACCCTGAACAGTGTTTAATAAGTTTAACCAAAAGTTTGTTACCACTAAATGGAAACATCGGAGACTCAAAGAAGTATAGTAACTTTACATTCGACATTTTTTTTCGTAGACAACTTTCTTTGTGTCCTTTGAGAAAAAATAAAAAAAAATATTAGACTCATATTTTTTTAATTTTGAAGTTATGAATTTTCAGCGCTTAAATAAGTACTTTTAAACATTTGCGTATACGATGAAAAGTATCCAATTACCAGCCGCCTTATTATTTACGCTTTTTTTCTCAGCTTTCCAATGAGCTATACGTTCTGCAATTTTGTTTAAACAAAAGGTACATTTTATAAATAAATAAATTTTTTCAATTTTGAACTATTTTTATGCTATTCAAGGTGCGCATATTTTACTGATTTCAAATTTAATATATAGTGTAAGCCAGTTCATGAATTCCAAATCAATATTTGTGCAGATTAGCGAAGTTGTCCCGGAAAAAAGGTAATATTGTTGTCATATCTTCTACTTTACTGGCGTAGACACCGCTTACGCGATTATAGCCGAGCTAACAACAGCGCGGCAGTCGTTTCTTATTTTCGCAACGTGGCGACAACTCCATCTGGTCTTTCCAACGGAGTGGAAGTCTTCCTCTGACTGCCCGGGTATTGCGTCGAATACTTTCAGAGCTGGAGTGTTTTCGTCCATAAGTACGACATGACCTAGCCAGCGCCGAATTGAACTACGTCAATGTCGTCATACCTGTATATCCTATAAAGATCATCGTTCCATCCAAAGCGATATTCGCCGTGGCCAACGTGCAAGTGACCAAAAATCTTTTGCAGAACCTTTCTCTCAAAAACTCTCAACATCAACACATCAGTTGTTGACATCGTCTAAGCCTCTGCACCATATAAGAGGACGGGAATTATGAGCGACTTATAGAGTTTGGCTTTTGTTCGTCGAGAGAGGACTTTACTTTTCAATTGCCTACTCAGTCCGAAGTAGCACCTGTTGGCAAGAGTTATCCTGCGTTGGATTTCGAGGCTGATATTATTGTTGCAGTTAATGCTGGTTCCAAAATGGACGAAATTATCTACAACTTCGAAGTTATGACTGTCAACAGGGTAATTGCTATTCGAACATCGTCATCGATTGGGAAATCGGGTTCGCCTTCTCCTGGCTTTATGCTTTCCCTGCCATTCAGCAGGCTGGAGAAGTGTTGGTCCATAATTGGGGGTTCTACACAATCTCCGGTCTTGAAACCTTCTGTTAGTTGCCGCATTTTTTCGTAGAATTTTCGAACATTACTAATGTCGCCAGCTTGTCAAGCTCTTCATATTCACGCATTTCGGTCTCTCTCTATTTCTGTCTGCAAAATCGTCTCGCTTCCCTCTTCCCTCTTCAACTCGAGTCTGTTTCTCTCCACTGAGACACGGCACTCCTCGTCGTATCAGCTGTGCTTTCGCATTTTCCGTAAACCAATGGCTCGATTGTCAGGCACACCTTTGACAAATCTCAAGTCCTTTAGCCATATTAATAAAGCCAATCGATCCTTTTCCATATTAACTTTCGTGATAAATAGCAGTAAAAATTAACCGGTAAAAAATCAAACAAAGTAGCGAACGCTTGCAACGCGCTGACTCAACCGAGTCCCAGTAAAGGAAAGTGGAATGAACTTCGTGATGTTCACAAGCAAGGCTTGCTCTCAAAGACTAAATGCTTGTAAACACATAAACAGATTAAAAAAACCTCATAAGCGAAAAATTAAATAAATATCAACTATGATAGACAACAACAACTGAAAATTTACAAATATGATTAACAACAACAACTATGTACGTGCAAATGTTAAGTGAATGGCAAAATGAAATGAACTAAACCAGATCTGGCAGCTAACAAAGTCCGATTACCAAAATAAGCGAGAGGAGTGGGAAGTTAATACTACGAAGTGGGAGAAACAGGTGTTGCGTGGAGATCACGGTGAAATGGCAAGTTGTCAAGTCATGTTGTTAAACAACTGTAAATGGTGCGCATGTAGCAAGTGCCGTTGATAATAATGATGATGTTGCCGATCGAGCTGATGATCCATAATGCGTGCGTGACTGACCGGTTGCTGGCGGCACGCGTCGCTTGTAGGCGAAAGGCGACAAATTATGAAAAGAAAATCAAAATATTTAAAGAGTGCCTCAAAAACGAATGCCAAATTACTTGTTATTGAAAGGGCAATCTCTCGAAGAGGGAAAAGAATGGAACCCAGAACCATTACCACCAACAAGAATACAAATTTGTAAATCCCCTGAAAAAGAGACAGAATGATACCAAGAATTGGCTAGGCTGCTTTTAAGCAAGGCTTTTTTCCGATATGTGACTTGTACTGAGTTTATTTGTCCAATATTAGAACTCAGAAGTATTGACAAGATAAAAATAAATGTATAGTATAGGGTCTCCGAATATTCGAGCAGATTCGAAAAAGAGGTTTTTAAAAATTTATATAATTCAGTCTAAGAGGCATTTAAAGCATAAAATGCCATTCTAATTTCCCAAACTGTCCAAAACCCTCCAGAGTGCCCTTTAAAAAAACCTCCCAAATCTAAAAATCTAAACTCCAGCTACTATACAACAAAAATACAAAAAACGCATTGACAGCAAGACAACGAAAGCCTAACAACAACGCGCGTAAGCAAATTCAAAGAAATAAGTTCAAGAAATATTGAAAAAACATCAACATGAAACTCAAGACGGCTTACGCAAAGCGCCGATAAACAAACGCCTTCGTCGTTGCCAACAGCGATCAATTGGTAATTGGCTTTTTCACTCGATCACCAGCGCAATTCATGGTCAAGCAAATGTGGCAAGTGTTGCACGCAAAGCGTAGCGAACATGCAACCAAACAGTGCAAGCGAACGCTAAAATTGTTGTTGTATAAACATTTCGAACGCGTTTTTAATTGTCAACAAACTAAGGAAAGTACTAGAAATCCAAAAAGTATAACAGCGAAATTTTATTTTTACCTGATACAAAAGTTTATTGTCCTATCCAAGTTGCCACATAACGCAAAATCGCTCGTGCGCTGCATACGAAATGATGCTGGCCTTGTTGTGTTGATCAAAGATGGTTTAGTTGTGAAAAATTGTGGGTAATTTCAGGTGAAGTGGATTCGTGCAAGACTCGTAATTCGAAAACTCTGTAGAGAGAAGATGTTTGGTTAGATTTGGATTATGTTCAGTTGAGATTTATAGCTCAATGCTGCCTTAAAATATTCCTAGAAGAGGGTCCCCATGAAGTTTAGTAGCATCGCTGCGACTCTTCCGAAAAATTTGAGATCGAAAGGTTAGCAATTTCTTTGAATCAATATTATGAAACTGACAGAATTCTTCTAACGCTATAGACGAGTTTTAGAACCTTTTGCCCAGAAGACTTGAAAACCGCATCGCTAAAGAAATAAATGGTGATCCATTTCAATTTTCCCTGCATTTTTAAATAAAAAACACAGAAACTTATTATCATTCGAAAGATCATTGGATTTATTCTTTGAAGATAATATCTTTCGTATGTTGGCCGAAACTACTTCTAAGATAGTACATTCGTTGAGTCCAATTCTCGATGGCTCGTTCAAGCATTTGGACTTGTGACTGACGAATGACATGTGTGATGTTTTGCTCCAAGGCCTGAATCGAAGCGGGTTGCCCGCATTGACTTTAGATTTTATATATCCCTACAGGAAAAAGTCTAACGGTGTGATAACACACGATCTTGGTGCCCAATCGATCGGCCTAGAACGTGAAACTATCTGCTTACCGAAGTATTCTCTTGATAAATCCATTTATTGATGCGATGTGGGGGAAGTGGCGCCGACCTATTGAAATTAAATGTCGCCGAGATCAGGAGCTTCAATTTCAGGTCTCAAATAATCGGTTATCATGGCGCGATAACGGTCGCCATTGACGGTTAAGTTCTCAGCGGTATAATTTTTGAAGAACTATGGACCGATGATTCCACCGGTTCTCAAACCATACCAAACTGTATTTTATTGTGGACGAAATGACATCCCTTGAATCGCGTAAGGTTGTTCTTTGTCCCAAATGTGTCAAATTTGCTTGGTGCACATCCATTGAGCCAGAAGTGGACGTAATCTTCTTTAGTAGCGGTTCCGACAGATCTTAAAATTTAGTATCTTCTGAAAAGAAGCAACAGACATAGAAGGAGTGCATATTACTGGTATTACGTACTCACCAAAAAGCTGAAAAGTGTAATTTTGTGCTATTGCTTTTGACATTTAAAAATTTCAGTCGGTAGTTTTTGCCTGAAATCAACCGCACAACTCTGCCTGTCGATAAGTAAATCCAAAAATTACAACTAACATCGAGAGACGAGTGAAGCAATGCAACCAATAAAAATTAATACACTTTTTCAACCAATATTTTCACCTGCAATTCATCTTACAACACCATGCGGTTTCATTTTGTTTTTGTCACTGCATTGCTTTGTGGCATGCCACAAATGCAGAAAAAGCCATGAAAAATGCGGCAATGAAATTTGTCATTATACCCAATTACGGTAAAGTGGATGATGACCGAATGCCAGTGGTCAATCAAAGCGACAACAACAATGAAAGCGTTAAAGCATGCGACAGACACAGCCTTCTTTGGTTAATGGCAACAAACCGTTAGCCGATGTTTACACTGAAATCACAAGCTTCGCTTCATGGCATACATGGCCGCGCTGGGTGTAAGGAAATGATGAAATACTCCTGGCAGTGTTGAATAAGTTTTATGGAATGAATGAAGCTGTCGAATTATCTAAGATTTGATGTGGACTTCCATGCGGAGATAATTTGTTGCACGCCAATTGGTTTGTGATTATATGTAGAAATATTTAAAACGTATAATTGCGTACGGTGACAGTTTACGAATATGGAGAGAGGAAGTGTCTACGCATTAAATATTTTAACTTAAGTATTTCAGAGGCTTATTGGACACATGATTGGCTTTATGAAAAACTATAGACCGCATACAAAGAACAGAACTGACAAGCTGTTCTCAAATTGACTATTTCATTTCAAGTTCAAAGGTAGATCTCTTTATAGCTCAAAGGTACAAAGAAAAACAAAATGAATGGACCAAACGATCTAAGAAACAGTATCAATACTGATGTCATGCGTAAAAGGACTGCATACACCAAATCCGGACTTAATATGTATTTAACAATAAACAATACTTTTTTAAAAGTTGGCCATTTTGAAATCTGCTATTTCATTTATTCTCAATTTTAATAGTCATTTTATAATGAAAATATTTACTCTGGAACAACATTTGCGAATCGTATAAATTTATTACCAAAGTTATTGCTCTGTTTGGGCGTCGCACAGTCCGCTGCTTCCAATATTCGTCCGACATAATCGCTTAGCAGAGTCGGTACTTTGAGCAATCATGGATGGGTTTCGCAACACGTTTATTCTGTGCATCTTCAGAGATGCCATCGAATATGTCCATCCACCATCGCGCAATAATGGGCTATACCCATCTAATTTACCTCCACCTCGCGCAAGAGTTGAAGTCGCCGCTTATAAAATGCGCCGATTGTTCGATGAATAGCCCAAAACGAGAAGTGCATCGGTCCCGAGCTCTGTTTCCACAAGAAATTCATGTTCAATGTTCAGTGATAAAGCTCACTTTTGGTTGAGTTGGTTTGTTAATTAACAAACGTATCGGGAGTGATGATAATCCACAAGCCATTATTGAAACGCCGTTACATCCCCATTCATTGTTTGGTGTGATGGTGCTGTGGCATTATAGCCTAGTTTACAACAGCACGTTAGTAGTTCTTCCTTTTTGCAATTTGGCACCAATTGGAGATTCCAAGGGTAGCCAGGTCCTTTTCCCACTGGTCTTTCCAACGAAGTGGAGGCCTTCCTCTTCCTCTGCTTCTATTGCGTCGAATACTTTCAGAGCTGGAGTTTTTTAGTCCACTTGGACGTTATGACCCAGCCAGCATAACCGCTGTCTCTTAATTCGCTGAACTATGCCAATGTCATCGAATATTTCGTACAGTTCATCGTTCCATCGAATGCCATACTCGCCGTTGCCAATGCGCAAAGGACCATAAATCTTTGGCAGAACTATTCTAGCGAAAACTCGTAACATCGACTCAACAGATGTTGTCATCGCCCATGCCTCTAAACCATAGTAAGACGGGGATGATGTACATATGAGTTGTAGAGTTTACTCTTTGTTTGTCGAGAGAAGACTTTACTTCTCAATTTCCTACTCAGTCCGAAGTAGCACCTGTTGGCAAGAGTTATTCTGCGTTGGATTTCGAAGCTGACATTGCTGTTGGTGTTAATACTGGTTCCAAGATAGACGAAATTTTCTACTACCTCGAAGTTATGACCGTCAACAATGACGTGGGAGCCTAGTCGCGACTGCGACGAATGTTTATTAGATGACAGGAGACATTTCGTCTTTCCCTCGTTTACCACCAGACACATTTGCTTCGCTTTCTTCCAGTCTGAAAGAAGCAGAACTAACGAGGAGGATGTTCAGGCCAATGACGTCAATATCATCGGCATAGGCCAGCGGCTGTACATTCTTGTAGAAGATTGTACCTGCTTGATTAAGTTCTGTAGCTCGAATTATTTTCTCCAACAGCAGATTGAAGAAGTCGCACGATAGGGAGTCGGGTTGTCTGAAACCTTCATTTGGTATAGAACAGCTCCAGTGGTCCTTCCTGATCCTAATGGAGCTTCTGGTATAGCTCTACGTCAGTTTTCATATTCCTATTAGTTTTGCGGGTTCAAATTGAGACATAACGGCATAAGGGCAGCTCCTTTTCGTGCTATCAAAAGTATCTTTGTAATCGACGAAGAGGTGGTGTGTGTCGATCCTCTATTCACGGGGCTTTTCCAAGATCTGGCGCATGGTGAATATCTGGGCAGTTGCTGATTTGCCAGGCCTAAAGCCACACTTATAAGGTCCAATCAGTATGTTGACGGCGAGCTGCAATATTACACAGAATACGCTCGATAGAACTTTATATGCGATGTTGAGCAGACTTTTCCCACGGTAGTTGGCGCAGAATGTGGATTGGACAGATCATACATAAATTTTGGTCTTTATTTATTCAAAGGCAAGAAAAACGTTAACTCAAGGTTAACGTTTTCAGGGTATAAATATAATATGTTGAACTAATTTCAGCCAAAGCTTGGTTTAGCAAAAATCCACCCGTCTTTTCATGATTTGTTCAATAAACAACAAAAAAATATAAAATCAAATTTTTAAACCTCTTTCCGCACTGCTTTCAAAAATCTCAAAACTATTAATTTCATAAAAACAACGAACGCTAGTTGGTGCATGCCACATTTGTTATCAGCTTTACAGAATCTGCTTGTGCGATTAACAGTGACTGTAATAAATATGTTGTAAACATACCAGAGCAATGGCAAAATAAGCAAATCAAAGGCAACCGCTCTAACCTTGTCCATGGAACCAGCGGCCCCAAGTGGCAAGTGCCATAAAGTAAACACTACACTTGCAACGTGAAAGAAAACGCACTAACAACAAAAAGAAACCAGCCATTATGCTTGTAACGGCAACAACAACAAACACTTGAGCACTTCAGGCCAAAAAAACAAAATAAAACAGTCCTGCAAATGTCGTTGTACTCCGTTGCGAAAAAGTCCACCACAACAACAACAATAATAACAACACCAATAACTGGCATATTTGTGGGATCGACGAAAAAACTGAATAAAAATGAATGCCAATAAAATTGGCTCTGCAGGCAAAATACCAACACAAAACATGCCAGCAAAGGCAACTACAACAACGCCAACAACAAAACGCGCAGCTTAAAAATAGTTAACCAGTTGCACGCCTAATCATCACTGACGGCCTAAAAGTGAGCAAATAAAATCACGCCGCAGCAGGTCGTCTGACGGCTGTCGCAGCAACGTTGGGCCAACGAACGCCAGCCAACAACAGCAGTAACAGCTGAGACAATGACAACAACAATAAGGCAACCACTGGAGAAGCAGCAAAAAAGGCAATGAAAATGTCTCATTAAAAATAGCAAGAAAAGTCAACAGTTGAATGAAGTGGAAAAGTGAAAAAGGTGAAAAAGCAATGAGAAACGGTAAATTGCCAAGGTAAAGTCAAAGCTCGCTATTGTTGTTATTGTAGTTGACTGTGGTCGTTGTTGGATTTGTAATTTTTGTGAGAATTTGTGGATTGTTTTGGTTTAAAAATTGATTTAAGTGTTATCTTTTAATAAAATATGATTTTTTAAATATTTCTATTTTGCCCTATTTTATTTAAAATTATTGTTTTTCTTTACTGTCTGTCTGTCCGTCCGTCCATCCGTTCATGCAAGCTGTAACTTAAATAAAATTGAGATTTCTTTATGAAACTTGGTACGCGGATTTCTTAGTAAAAAAAAATTACGAGTTTTAGATGGGCGTAATCGGACCACTGCCACGCCCACAAAACGCCATTAATAGAAAACGTATAAAAGGTCATAACTAAGCCCTAAATTAAGATATAAA